>NW_007009016.1:0-336 GCF_000164805.1 Carlito syrichta | reverse complement strand
TATTCCAATCCTCTCCATTTCATTTCATTCCATTCCTCTCCATTTCATTTCTCTTCATTCAATTCCATTCTTCTCCATTCCATTCATTCCTTTCCCCACAATTCTTCTCCATTCCATTTCATTACGTTCCATTACATTCCATTCTGCTACATTCATTTCTATTCCAGCCTCTCTATTCCATTCCTTTACATTCCATTCATTTCAATTCCTCTCCATTGCATTATATTTATCTCCATTCCATTCCGTTCCTCTCCATTCCATTCCATTCCTCTCAATTCCATTCATTTCTTCTCCATTCCAGTCCTTTCAATTCCTCTTTCTTTTATTCCATTCCAT
>NW_007009015.1:0-702 GCF_000164805.1 Carlito syrichta | reverse complement strand
ATTTTCTTACAATGTCCTTTCAAGGGAAATGAGGCTAGGAGTATACTTGGTAATAAATATGAGTTTAGATGCAGTTTTGCTATCAATGCCATCATAACTCAAACCTTTCATTTTAACAGATGATTTCCCTCTTTGGTTAATGTATACAATCTATAATATCAGGGATGATGGACACTACTTTCTGGTTTTTATACCATGCCTTATCTTTCTACAGAGAATTAGAGTGGGATACTTTATTCACAATTTCTTCATTGTCACAGTAACTTTTCTTTTAAAGTATGAGCTGAACTAATGCAGAAAACCCCTTCCCCACAAAATATGGCACCTAAAACTGAATGTATTTTAAAAGGTCAAAATTTTTGGCAAAAAACCTGAAATATCCCAGAAGTTTAGAATTGTGCAGAAAATTTGGAAAATCTTCAGGCATTGGAAAGTCACTGAAACAGAACATTTCTTTGCTGGTGTTGGTGATGACAGATTGATAGATACTTGCTCGGCCTTCTTCCACATGTTCTTAAAGGACCAAATAAAATGATTAGTGATAGGACAACCCCCTCAGGTCCCCTCCCACTGTGGGAGCTTTTCTGTCCTCTCAAATAAGTCCTGCTTTCTAAAAAAAAACCAAAACCAAAAACAGCAACAAAACAAACAAAAAAACACAATTAGTGATGATTATGCATGAAACATTATTTGGTTTCCTCG
>NW_007009014.1:0-828 GCF_000164805.1 Carlito syrichta | reverse complement strand
AATGGCAAGGCAGTTAAGCAGATCTGTTTTCTCCACTGTCTGGGTCCTCTGGCTTGGGGTCTCACGCTGAGTGCTCAGCCATGGTGGTCCCGGAGTTCCAGAGCTCCAAAGTTCCAAAGGGCAGGCTGTAAGCGGTGAGAGTGGCGCTGGGACCCTACAGAGTACTTCAGCCAGTAATGGAACTGGCGTCTCTGAGGGGCGGGTGCCCAGAGCCTCCCTGTGTGACTGGTGGCTTGGTGCCTGGTGCCCGGGCTGGAGACAATGCAGCCAGGGAGAGAGCCGGAGGGAGCAGGAACCAAAAGCTTCCCAGCACTGCAATATCTGGCCTTAGGAAATGAGGTAAAGTTTGTTGCTAGGTGGGTGGGGCAATGGAAGTCTCTGCCTGGAGAATGGCAAGGCAGTTTAAGCAGATCTGTTTTTCTCCACTTGTCTGGGTCCTCTGGCTTGGGGTCTCACGCTGAGTGCCTCAGCCATGGTGGTCCCGGAGTTCCAGAGCTCCAAAGTTCCAAAGGGCAGGCTGTAAGCGGTGAGAGTGGCGCTGGGACCCTACAGAGTACTTCAGCCAGTAATGGAACTGGCGTCTCTGAGGGGCGGGTGCCCAGAGCCTCCCTGTGTGACTGGTGGCTTGGTGCCTGGTGCCCGGGCTGGAGACAATGCAGCCAGGGAGGGATCTAGAGGGGGCTGGGACCAGATTCTTTCACACATGAGTAGAATGGCAGCAGTCGGGGGGGGCGCAATATCTGGCCTTGCATGGGACTGAAGTTCCTGGGCCTGACCCCAGCATGGTTGGTGGTGGGCTGGGGGATGGGGGTAGCGAAGTAATAGCCT
>NW_007009013.1:0-448 GCF_000164805.1 Carlito syrichta | reverse complement strand
GGGCGGCCACTGCACTCCATTCTGGGCGACTGAGTGAGACTCCAAATCAAAAAAAAAAAAAAAAAAAAAAAAAAAGAGCTAAGTTTGAGCCGGGCTCGGTGGCTCGGCCTGTAATCTCGCGCCTTTGGAGGCTGAGGTGAGTGGATTGCCTGAGCCAGTGGGTTCGAGACCCGCCTGGGCAGCGAGACCTCATCTCTACAGTAAATAAAAAAAAATCGACCGGGCGTGGTAGCGCATGCCTGTAATTCCGGCTACTCGGAAGGCTGAGGCGGAAGGATCGCCGGAGCCCAGCAGGTCGAGGCTGCGGTGGCCGGGAGCGGCCACTGCACTCCAGTCTGGGTGACAGAGTGAGACTCCGACTCAAAAAAAAAAAAAAACAAAAAACAAAAGAGCTAAGTTGGTGGCTGTGAAAGAGAAAAATTAATTCAAAAACTGAGTAGCAATCGAT
>NW_007009012.1:0-686 GCF_000164805.1 Carlito syrichta | reverse complement strand
ACATGGCAGGAAGACCAGGATGTCATCTAAATGGAAAGCCTGTGATTGCAGCAAATTTGGGATACTCAGGCCGTGAGGATGGCCCAAGTGATGGCATTTTTTAGAAAAAACCTGGGGAACGTAATGAGGAAATAGAAAGAATGATAGAAAGACAGAAAGAAAGAAAGAAAGAAAGAAAGAAAGAGAGAAAGAAAGAAAGAAAGAAAGAAAGAAATTCATTCTCCTGCAATCTTTCTGCCTTCAGTCCTTCCCCTTGCCTTCCACGTGTGAGGGTCCCACAAGCTCAGCATTTTCCATCCCCAACCCCACCATGATTGCCCTTACTTTGGTGTGGGATTTCCCGAGGCTCCCTTGTCTGATCCCTGCCGTCTCCCCTCTCCTAAGTGAGAAATGTGTCCAAGACAGGCCGAACATCTGATTCAGTAATGAGAACCTATTGCCAAGAGATTTCAGGGACACTTCTCTCGCCCAGGGATATTTCTTCCCCCCAATCCCATTTTTCCTGGCTCTAAAACCAGTCACCCTGTGAACACATCACGTGCAGTTGAGAATCTGTGTATGATTCTGATGTTTTTAGAGACAGGATCTGGTTATGCGGCCATGAATGGGGCAAGGGGACATGACCATCGATCATGCCAGCCTCAAAATCGCGGGCTCTGGCGATCATTCCTCTTCAGCCTCCAGAG
>NW_007009011.1:0-580 GCF_000164805.1 Carlito syrichta | reverse complement strand
GACCCCTGAGAGGTCGGTCAAAGTTCCATCTGAACCCTCCCCAGGTGAAGCACTGGCACAAGGGCATGTCACCACCGGGGTGCCCACCCCGTGGGCTGCATGTTCCCCAGGGTGGATACGCTGCCTCCTCCCAGGGCCATCTCAGCAAAAGGGAGGCCTGATTCTAAAACCTTTGGGGGGGGGGCAGGGACAGCCATTTAACTCAAACATGTCTCCTCAGCATTTCAGGAGGCAAAGATGGGAAGGTGGCCAGAGCCCAGGATCTCGATACCAGGCTGGATACCTTAGCAAGTCCCCACAAAAAACCCTGAGCAAAATCCAGAAAACCTTGGGTGAGGTCAGGCCTCAGCGGGCAGATCACCACTGGCCCAGAGTTCAAGACAAGGCAGGAAGACCAGGATGTTGACCAAATGGAAAGCCTGTGATCGCAGCAGTTTGGGATGCCCAACCCAATAGCATGGCCTGAGTTGGGCATTTTTAGAGAAGACTGGGCAACCTAGTGAGAAAATAGAAAGAAAAGAAAGAAGGAAGGAAGGAAGGAAAGGAAGGAAGGAAGGAAGGAAGGAAGGAAGGAAGGAAG
>NW_007009010.1:0-664 GCF_000164805.1 Carlito syrichta | reverse complement strand
TTATTTGGGATGGAGGGTAGGGGTGAGTCTCACCAAGGTGCCCAGGGCATGTCTCGGACCTGCGGGGCTTGGGGCAACCACTGACTTTGGCATCCCAAAGTGCTGGGATGAAGAGGTTTAGCCCCCAGGTCCAGCCTAGTTCCTTCGTTGAAAATGAACCAGAAGATTGGGCGTGGCGGCCCATGCTTGGAATCCCAGCACTCTGGAAGGCTGAATCGGGAGGATGGCTGTAGCCCAGGAGCTCAAACCAGCCCAGGCCACACAGGGAAAAAACCCCATCTGCACACCCATCCAAACAGGGGCTTGGGTTCAAGGTGCCCGTCATTCCGGACATTCCATAGGCTGAGGCGGGAAAATGGCCGGTGACCACCATTTCGAAGCTGGTGGAGAATGATGGTCATGTCCCTGGGCCCTGGCCTTAGACAAAGAGCCCAACCCTGTCTCCATAAACATCAGAATCGTACACAGATTCTCAACTGTGCATGGTGTGTTTAAATGGCGACTGGTTTTAGATCCAGAAAGAATGGGTCTGGGGTGAAGTAATGTCCCCAAGTGGGGCATGTGCTCCTGGAATTTCTTTGCAGAAGGTCCTTTTGCCAAGTCGGAGGGCCAGCTGGCTTGAAACATATTTCTCACCTCGAGAGGAGAGTTCAGAGGAACCCAG
>NW_007009009.1:0-389 GCF_000164805.1 Carlito syrichta | reverse complement strand
CATACCTGTCTTTCCAGTTCCTCAGAAGGCTGGGGAAAGGCTTGACATTTCCTGGTTGGCCGAGACTGCAGTGGCCAGGAATGAGACACTGACTTCCAGCCTGGGAAATGGAGGGACAATTCGACTCAAAGAAAAAAAGGCAAAAAGGAAAAAAAGAAGAGGATCCATTTGTGTATGGAGTAGGAATCATCATGGACAGACAAAGATCATATGGAAAGAGGGACCCAGGTTTCGGTCTAAAGTTGCCAAAAGATGATGGCCCAGAAGACAATAGTGCTGTGGCTTTGGCAGGCCAAGGCAGGAAACTGCTGGAGATGGGGAGTTCAAGACAAGCCTGGGACATGTATCGAGACCTCACCACTCCCCAGAATGC
This sequence comes from Carlito syrichta, assembly GCF_000164805.1. Lineage (NCBI taxonomy): Eukaryota > Metazoa > Chordata > Mammalia > Primates > Tarsiidae > Carlito > Carlito syrichta. The sequence goes on along the minus strand of NW_007009009.1, from coordinate 16 downwards.
AAACACTGGTGTCAAG
>NW_007009008.1:0-708 GCF_000164805.1 Carlito syrichta | reverse complement strand
TAAGTGAGCTAGCTAAGTATTAAGTCAGCTATCTAAGTCAGCTAGTAAGTCAGCTTTCTAATTAAGTTAGCTGTTAAGAGAGCTAGCTAGCTAGTTAGCTAATGGGTTAAGCCAGCAGGTAGAGTCAGGTAGTTAGCTAGTTAACTAACGGGTTAAGTCAGCTTGTTGAGTCAGCTGGCAAGTTAGTTAGAAAACAGGATGAGTCAACTGGTTGAGTAGGCTAGCTAGTCAGTTAGCTAACGATTCAAGTTAGTTGGATGGTCAGCTAGCTAGCTAGATAGCTAACTAGTTAAGTCAGCTGGTTGAGTCAGCTAGCCATACCATTAGCTAACGAGTTAAGTCAGATGATTAAGTCAGCCAGCTAGCACGTTAGATAACAATTAAGCAAACTAGTTAGCTAGCTGGTTAAGTCAGCTAGCTAGCAAAGCAGCTAACTATTTAAGTCCTTGTAAGCTAGGTAGCTATCTAGTTAGCTAAATATTTAAGATAGTTGGCTAGCTAGGTAGCTAGCTAGTTAGTAAACTATTTAAGTCAGCTTTCTAGCTAGGTAGCTGCTAGTTAAATCAGCATGTTAAGACAGCAGGCTAGACAGCTGGAAGCTAGGTAGTGAGCTAATTAAATCAGTTGGCTAGCCAGCTGGCTAGTAGGTTAATTCATCTAGTTAAGATAGCTGGCTTGCCAGCTGACTAGGAAGGTAACTAGCTAGTT
>NW_007009007.1:0-877 GCF_000164805.1 Carlito syrichta | reverse complement strand
GGAGGTCACACATGGGCTTAGCAATAGGGATTTCCCTTCACCAAGACTGGCCTGTGTATGGTCACCACTGAACATCCAGATTTCCAGCAGCAGAGACCCACACTGGTCACAATCCAGCATCACTTCCTAGGGTGATAAGCCAGCCATTTACCGGCAAGTTGCTCACATTAGACAACTTTCACTATGAAAGGAAGAGTGTTTTGTCTTTGTACCTTAGATATGGTTTTGCCCTCTTTGCATGCAAAGTTTTTGCCTCAACTACCATCCATGGACTTACAGAAATCCTTATCCACAGTATTCAACACAGCATTACTTCTGACCAAGGAACTCACATCAGAATGAAAGAGATGTAGTGATGGGCTCAAGCTCCCAAAGTGCACTGGTTTTACCATGTGCCACATCATCCTGAAGCAGCTGGCTTGATAAAATGGTGAAGTGGCCTTTGGAAGGCTCAGTTACAGCACCAAGCAGGGTGGTGATACCTTACAGGCCTGGGGCAAGGTTCTCCAGAAGGCTTTATCTTCTTGGAATCAGTGTTCAGCATGGTATTCTTTCTCAAATAATCCAGAATCAAGAGGTGGAAATGAGAGTGACACCACTCATCATTACCCCTCGCACCCCACTAGCAAAATGTTTGCTTCTTTTCTGCCTAACTGTATTCTCTTCTGGTATAGAAGTATTAATTCTAAACGGACTGTTCCCATTAAACCAGAGGTTAAGACTACCATGTGGCCATTTGGGGTTTCTTATGCCTCTGAGTGAAGAGTTCAAGAAGGGAGTTATGGAATCAGCTGGAGTGATAGATCCAGACAAGGGAACCTGGGCTACTACACAGAAAGCAAGAAAGAGTACATCTGCCAGGCTCGGTGGCTCAGTG
>NW_007009006.1:0-746 GCF_000164805.1 Carlito syrichta | reverse complement strand
GGATACCCATTACAGAAGACAATAAGGTCTCTGGAGCACAGTTAAAGAGGAGAGCCAGTACTGAAGCACATATCACAGAGTAGGGCAAGTCAATGAGGCATTGAAGCCAAAGAGGAACATTCACTGATACACACCACAGAGGGCCTCCATCATGGAAGACCATAAATGACTGGGCACCCATCACAGAGGAGAGCCAGTTATTGTGGCACACATCACAGAGGAGGTCAGTTACCTCTCATGCTGATTGCCAGTGTATGGTGCATTAATTTTGCAGGAGGCCCAGTATGTGGGACATCCATCCCAGGTGAGGGCAGAAACATGGGCAACCAGTAAAAATGAGTGCAGGTCACTGAGACACGAATCACAGAGGAGAGCTAATTATTAGGGCAACCATTTTGAATGAGCACCTGATAGTAAGGCACCAATCATAGAGCAGGTTCAGTCATTGGGGCACAATTTATGGAGGAGTGTTATTCACTGCTGCACCCATCACAAAGGAGTGCCATTCTTTGGGCTACGCATTAGGGCACCAATCACAGAAGATTTCTCACTGTTGCATAGTCACAGAGGAGAACCAGTCACCGAAACGCACATCACAGACGAGGAATTGTCCCTGAGGCACACATCAAAGAAGAGGACCGGTCACAGTGACACCTATTAGGAAGGCTCAGTAACTGGGGCTCCAATCACAGAGGGTGAGCAGCAACTGGGTAGCCTTCACAGAGGAGGGAAATCCACTGTGATAC
>NW_007009005.1:0-589 GCF_000164805.1 Carlito syrichta | reverse complement strand
TTCACTTGTTTAAGACAAATGATCATATAATAGAGATTTCTTCTAATATAGAAATTTTCAAGTCTTGGTGTGTGGGCTCACACCTGTAAGTTCAGCACTTTGGGAGGCCAAGGTAGGAGGATGTTTTGAGCCCAGGAATTCTAGGCAAGCCTGGACAACACAGCGAGACCTCATCTCTACAAAAAAAAATTTTTTAAAATTAGCCAGGCATGGTGGTGCATGCCTGTAGATCTTGCTACTCGGGAGACTGAGGTGGGAGGATCACCTGAGCCCAGGAGGTCAAGGCTGTGGTGAACCATGATCGCTCCACTGCACCACAGCCTGGGTAACCAAATGAGGCTCAGACTAAAAAAGAAAAAAAATCAGAATATCAGAAAACTGTAACAAAACCGAGTTGGTTCAGATAGCACTAGTTTAGAATTCATGATTTTAAAAAAAATTTTAAATGGAAACTGATCAGTATCAAGAATTTATAATCTTTTGATCATGGACTGGACTCAAGTTTATGTTTGACTCTATGAAAATAAGAAGGTTGTAAAAACTAAACCATGTTTAAGGGAGATTGTGAGGGTAATACCTAATCTCAAAG
>NW_007009004.1:0-553 GCF_000164805.1 Carlito syrichta | reverse complement strand
TGACCACTTTGCCAGCTATCTGGGTCATATCAACACCAAAATCAAAACCATTCAAGCATTTTTTCTTGGTTCTTTTTGTGATTTTTTTTTTTGAGTCAGAGGCTCACTCTGATGTGCATGCTCATAGCCCCTGCAACCTTGACTTTCTGGGCTCAGGTGATCCTTCCACCTCAGCCTTCCAAGTAGCTGGAACCACAGGCATGCACCACCTTGCCTGGCTAAATTTTTTTGATTTAATATGTAGATAAGGTCTCGCCAAGTTGCTCAGGCTGGTCTCAAACCATTGGACTTAGACAATCCTCTCTCCTCCTCCTCCCAAAGTGCCAAGATTACAGGCTTGAGCCACCACGCCCGGCTCTTTTTGTGATTCTTATTATGGAAGGCATTATAGTTGTGTTTCTAGAAGTGATATTTGACCTAGTTGGCATTCTCTGTATGAGTTAATCTATAAGGAGTGTGTGTGTGTGTGTGTGTGTGTGTGTGTGTGTGTGTGTGTTTGTGTGTAGCATAGGGAACATTTTTTTAGTAAATATAGTCTAAGAAAATCTCAAGT
>NW_007009003.1:0-781 GCF_000164805.1 Carlito syrichta | reverse complement strand
TGAACAATGCTGTGATAAACACGCATGTGCAGGTATCTTTTTTATAGAGTGATTTGTGTTCTTCAGGATATATTCCCAGTAGGGGGATTGCAGGGTAATATGGGAGGTTGGTATTTAGAGCTTTTAAGAATCGCCACACTGCTTTCCACAGAGGTTGCACTAGTTTACACTCCCACCAACAGTGTAGAAGTGTTCCCTTTTCACCACACCCTCTCCAGCAGCTGTTATTTTTTGAGTTGTTGATTATTGCCATTCTGACTGGGGTTAGGTGGTATCTCAGTGTGGTTTTGATTTGCATCTCCCTGATGATTAGTGAGGTTGAACATTTCTTCATGTGTCTGTTGGCTGCTCGGATGTCTTCCTTTCTGAAGTGTCTGTTCATATCTTTGCCCATTTTATAATGGGGTTGGTTGTTTTTTTTCTTTTAAGCACGTTTGAGTTCCTTTTAGATCCAGGATGTTAAGCCTTTGTCGGACCTGGAGTTGGCAAATACCTTTTCCCAGTCTGTAGGCTGTCTCCCTGCTCTCTTGATGGTTTCTTTGGCTTTGCAGAAGCTTGTCTGTTTAATAAGGTTCCACTTATCTATTTTCTCTCTTATGAGCTGTGGGTTTTGGGTTTTGTTCAGGAATTGGATGCCAGTTCCGATTTCCATGAGGGTTTTTCCTTCATTTTCTAAGGTTCTTATGGTTTGAGGTTTTACATTTAGGTCTCTGATCCATTTGGAATTAACCTTTGTGCATATGGATAGATAGGGGTCCTGTTTCAATCTTCTGCATGTGGG
>NW_007009002.1:0-977 GCF_000164805.1 Carlito syrichta | reverse complement strand
TTATGGCAGTTCAAGATATATCTTTTTGAAATAAACAACTTGTCTGAAAAAATGTCATACTATAATAAATTTTTTTTAAACCTTTGTACATGAAAGACAGCAGAGAATATATCTATGACCTGGCAAATCCTCCTGGCCACCTTACTCTACATTTTGGGTGAATGCGAAGAAGCATATTAAATTTGCCAAGAATTGTTAGCAGTCTATTTTCAGCATGGTAGTCACAATCAGTAACAGACTGGTCTGCCACTTGGAAGTACAACTAACTTTCTCAGTAGATTTGTCATGCCCGTGGCAGACCATGAAGTTGATGATATTGATAGCTCGTTTTAGTTTGGTAATTCAGGGTAATTAAATTTATAGATCAAATTAGTTTGTGTTTTATTATGCAGGCCATCATCTCTTTTCATGAATGAATTCACAGCTCACCAGAATATGGTTGAGTCTAAAATAGACACTAAAATAGAGATTCATGACTACTAATAAATTTTCTACTCAATTTGAATGTAAACAAGTCTGAAAATTAAGACAAATTGCAATCAGCACTTATCACAAAAAACAAGCTGTTGTAAATGAAGGCTGTAAGCAGAAATCATCTAGTTCCTAACTGTTTTGAGTTTTCAAATCTATCAAAATTAATGTTCATGTTCAAGATGTCATTTTAATTTGCAGAAGTGTCTGAAAATTTGCATTTGATTAAGAAGTGTTGAATGTTTGATTATTTACTTTCAAGTTTAAGTTAAAGAAGGGACTTCATTTTTACTTTGTTATCCCTTTGAAGAGACATGTTTTGTTTTAATCCTTTGGAATATCTGGTAATGATATTTACTGTGTAAGATAGTCTTACATTTCAGATGGCACAAAGAATATGCTTATCTGTATCAAAATTATTAGCCAAATGAGGTAAAATTCCTGACTGTCTAGTAGAGAGGGGTCTAAATATTTATGTTTCAAAAGTTCCTACCGTGACTGACATT
>NW_007009001.1:0-693 GCF_000164805.1 Carlito syrichta | reverse complement strand
TGAGAGCCGAGCATGTACTTGGGACTGGGCTGCATTCTTTTGGGCCGGCTTTAGCTACAGTTAGTGTAAGGTCTCTTTTTCTACCTATTATAGAAATTGAATTTATTTTATTCATAGAAGGTATTGTAGAATAGGTCATGCTACGAATCATGTTAGTTCATACATAGTCAATCATAATATTTTTAGGTTTAATAAGAATATAGTTAACTTTAAGAATTTTCATCGTCTCCACTTTCTACTATCGAAGTTTTTGCCTTAGTACATTTACAATTTACATTTAGGTTTTAGAAGCTTTGCTGCTGCTAATCAACTTTATATATTAGAATTAAGAATTGGAAAACTTTCATAGAAATTAGGATAAACATATAAGACTTTGGAATAGCCATTTTGTTAAGAGATTGTAGTCTATTGTTCCAAAAGGTGGCCCACCGTGGACCTTGGACTGGGCCACATCCTTTAGGGCCCAGTGTGGTCTTTGGACTGGGCCACATTCTTTAGGAAATTGGCTTAAGCTATAATTAAGAGCTTCTGTAGCATTGTATAAGTGGTAGAGTTTAATTTAGTCGTCATGGGTATTGAGTGAGCTTTAGAAGTTATTGATTATCAGAACATCATTAGACTAGTAAGGATTGTTACACTGCTTTTGAAGAACATTAACTAGCAAAGGGAACAATGAGACAATCTTGGGGTTGT
>NW_007009000.1:0-825 GCF_000164805.1 Carlito syrichta | reverse complement strand
TCTTGCTGCCTTTAGGTTTTTTTTATTTTTATGCCTACTTTGTTTAGGTGAAATTATTATGTGTCTAGGAGTTGGTTTTCTCATTTGCTGTCTTGCAGAAGTTCTCTGAATCTCTTGTGTTTGAGTTTTTGCATCATTGATTAGATAAGGGAAGTTTTCTTGAATGATCTCATGGAAGGTTTGTTCCAATGTGGTCTCTGTCTCTTTTTCTGCCTCAGGCAGACCAATTACTCTTAGGTTAGGCCTCTTGAGATAATTGCTTATCACTTGAAGGTTCTTTTCTGTCTTTTTTAGCTCGTTTTCTGCATTTTTGAGAGTTTGGGTTATTTCTATATTTTGGTCCTCAAGCTCTGAGATTCGTTCTTCTGCTTGGGTAATTCTGCTTTCCATGCTTATCAGTTTATTGTTTATTTCATTCACAGTATTCTTTATTACTGTTATCTCAGATATCAGCTCCTTTCTAGTTTCTTCTTGAGTCTCTTCAATTCTTTTTAATCTCTCCATTAATGTCTTAATGTCTAGGGTTGTATTTTGAGACCATTCATTCTGGGCAGGGCTCTTTGTTGTTTGCATTCCAAAGTCAGTTTTATGAGTGACTGCCCTCCCAGGAGTCTGGGACAGACCCATATACTTCTTTTGGTTTTTCTTCATTTGTGTAGATTTTTCTCTCTTGTCCCTTAGTGGATCAAGTTCCTGAGATCTAATCTCCAGCCTTTCTCCTCTCTTTCTATTGCAGGCAGTTAGCTTGTTGCTAACTGTGACACTAGTCACTATTCAGCAAAGGGGAGGGGCTTTGTCTCCTGTTAATGATGTCACCGGGGAACC
>NW_007008999.1:2541-5413 GCF_000164805.1 Carlito syrichta | reverse complement strand
CGATCTATAATGACAGAGTTAGCATAACCACGGAGCAAGTAGCTCTGAAAAATGTAGGGACCCAGAAGCCCAGATTGCTGATTAAACCTTATCAAGAGGCCCTCTAGATTCCAGTTAATAAGAACTCCTAGAACAGGATTTCCTTTTCGTTGTCAGCAAGGTGCCCTGATTTTCCCTGTCGATGTGGATTCCAAACTCTGTTTACAAAAAGACAGATGCCCAGAAGTTTCCTAGGGACGTGGAATCCATGATTCCTGGTTACCTTTAAAAATACCTACTAAACATTTAGCAACTGCAAAACCATTGTCCCCTCTCAAAATAAAAAGAGAAACAGAAGATGAAGGATTACAGGGTGCACCTTAAGACCAGAGTTACATCCAAATATGGCAAGATGATTTTTTTGTCCTGGAATCTGGCTTTAGTTGTTCTGAGGAATCTAACGGACTTGGAGTGCCCGATACCCGTTTACAACTTTCAAGAGGACCAGAATGTTGCTTTGGTCCTGAAATGACTGATTCGTAATATCCGCATGCTAAATTGCTCCAAAACATTTGGGGAGCTCTATGCCCTGTTTCTTGTTTGTCCCATAGAAGACACCCTGGAAGTTTTTGGATTGAGGACTCGTACAGCAAAGGTTCTTTATTCTTCCTTAGTCAGAGGCCGTGTACTGTCCAGTAATGAGGACTCTCTTTACCTAGATTCCTGTTTCGAAACCCTGATTCTTGTTTAGCCCTTAGTACGACGCCATGTAGATTTTTTTGATAGAGGAACCGTGTAAAACAGTTTTCTTCTTTTTTCTTAGCAAGAGTCATGTAGTTTCATGTATATGAGGATTGCTATTACCCACATTCATGCCTCGAATCCCTGATTCTTCTTTAGCCGTCAGCAAGATGCCCTGTAGATTTTCAGGACTGAGGACTCTTATAACCCAGATTCCTTACTTGTAGCAACAGCCTTGAAGTTGCCTGTACATGAGTCCTCCCTTTCCCACATACATGCGTCGAAATTCTGATGCTTGTTTAGACCTTATGAAGACGCCGTGTAGTTTTTTGGGGATTGGGAATACATGTACCCCAGAATCCTTATTTTTTTTGGAAAACTCCGTGCAGTAGCCTGTATATGAGGATTTCATTTCCCTAGATAATGCTTCAACAACCCAAATTCGTGTTTAGCCCTTAGCAAGACACCCCGAAGTTTTTTTTGGGATTGAGGGCACGTGTAAACCAGATTCCTTATTCTTCCTTAGCAACATATAATGCAGTTTCCTCTTTATGGGAAATACCATTATCCAGATTGCTACTTCCAAAACCTGATTGCTGGTTATCTCTTAGCAAGACACTATGTAGATTTTTGCGATGGAGTACTCGTGTAACCAAGATTCCTTATTGTTCCATAGCAACAGGTCGTGTAGTGTTCTGTATATGAGGATACCATTACTGAAATTCCTGCTTCATTCTCAGCAAGATGCCGAGACATTTCCTGGTGACCTAGAATTCCAGTTGCTTGGATATCAAGAGAAAGACTCCCATAAAGTTCTTGTGGAATTGGAACTCAAGATTCCTGGTTCCCTTTACAAAAGACACACTAAAAATATGGCGACATAGAAGACCAGATTGTTGACTAAACCATATTCAAGAGACCTTGTAGATTTACGTGATTGAGAATTCCAAGAACTGAATTCCCTTTCCATTCTCAGCAAGATGCCCTGATTTTTCCTGTCTATGTGGATTCCAAAACTCTGTATACAAAAATGCAGATGCCCAGATGTTTCCTAGGGACGTGGAATCCATGATTCCTGGTTACATTTTAAAATTCGTACTATATATTTGGCAAATGCAAAACCATCCGCGCCTCTCCAAATAAAAGTACAAACTGAAATTTAAGGACTACCAAGTTCATCTTAAGACCAGAGTTACATCCAAATATGGCAAGAAAATACATTTGTTCCGGGAATCTTGACTTAGTTGTCCCTAGGAACCCAAAGTACTTGTACTACCATATACCCGTTTACAAATCTGAAGAGGACCAGAATGTTGCTGGAATTCTCAAATGACTGATTCATAATACCCACAAGCCAAATATATCTTGAAACATGAGGCGAGCTTGAAGCCCTGATTCTTTTTTATCCCGTAACAAACACCCTGAGAATTTTTCGGACTGGGGACTAGTGTATCACCGATTCTATTTCTTCCTTAGCGAGGGGCCATGCAGTGTACTGTATATGAGGACTCCGTACGCCAACAATCCTGTTTGGAAACCCTGATTCTTGTTTAGCCTTTTACAAGATGTCATGTTGATATTGTGATGGAGAACCGTGTGAAACAGGTTTCTTATTTCTCGTTAGCAAGAGATCTTGTAGATTCTGTATATGAGGACTGATATTTCCTATGTAGCAGCCTCTAAACCCTGATTCTTGTAGAGCCCACAGCAGATGGCCTGTTGATTTTTAGGACTGAGGACTGCTATAACCCGATTCTTTTTCTTCCTTGGCAACTGGCCATGAATTTTCCTGTATATTAGGACTTTCATTATATAGATCCTGCTTCGAAACTCTGATTTTTTTTAGCCTTTTCCAAGATGCCCTGTAGATTTTTGGGATTGAGGACTCGTGTAACCGTGATTCTTTATTGTTTCTTAGCAAGAGGTCAAGTAGTTTCCTGATTATACGTACTCCATTTCCCCAGTTTCATGCTTGAAAACACCATTATTCGTGTTTAGCCCATAGCAAGACAACCTGAAGTTTTTTTGGGATTGTGGACATGAGTAAAGCAGTTTCTTTATTCTTACTTAGCAATAGGCAGTGAAGTTTCCTGTATGTGAGGACTTCGATTACCCAGATTCCGACTTCAAAACCTGATTCGTGGTTACCTCG
>NW_007008999.1:0-1154 GCF_000164805.1 Carlito syrichta | reverse complement strand
CCTGTATATGAGTATTCCCTTTCCTAGATACATGCGTCAAAACCCTGATGCTTGTTTAAAATTAGGAAGACACCGTGTAGTTTTTTGGGATTGAGAACACATGTCACCCAGATTCCTTATTCTTTCTTAGGGATTGTCTGTGCAGTTGCCTGTGTATGAGGATTTGATTTCCCTAGATTATGCTTCAAAAACCCATTCGTGTTTAGACCTTAACAAGACACCCTGAAGTTTTTTTGGGATTGAGGACACGTGTAAACCAGATTCCTTATTCTTCCTTAGCACTAGACAGTGCAATTTCCTGTATATGTGGACTCCCATTATTCAGATTCCTACTCCCTAAACCTGATTGGGGGTTATATCTAAGCCAGACGCTTTGTAGGTTTTTAGGATGGATGACACGTATAAACAAGATTCCTTATTCTTCCATAGCAACAGGTCGTGTAGTGTTCTGTATATGTGGACTCTCATTACTGAAATGCCTGCTTCATTCTCAGCAAGATACCAAGATATTTCCTGGTGACCTGGGATTCCAGTTGCTTGGATATCAAGAGAAAGACTCCCATAAATTTCTGGTGGAATTGGATCACAAGATTCCTGGTTACCTTTTCAAAAGTCTCCCTAAAAATGTGGCGATATAGAAGCCCAGATTGCTGATTAAACATTATCAGGAGACCTTTTAGATTAAAGCGATTGAGAACTTCACGAACCGGATTCCCTTTCCATTCTCAGCAAGATGCCCTGATTTTCCCTATGTGAATTCCAAAACCCTGTATAAAACAATACAGATGCCCGGATGTTTCCTAGGAAGTGGAATCCATTATTCCTGGTTGCATTTTATTAATTCGTACTAAATATTTGACAACTGCAAACCCTCGGCCCCTCTCCAAATAAAAGTACAAACTGAAATTTAAGAATTAACTAGTTTATCTTAAGGCCAGAGTTACATCCAAATATGGAAAGGATATACTTTTGTTCCGAGAATCTGTCCTTTGTTTTCCAGAGGAACCTAAGCGATATGTACTACCAGATAGCCCTTTACAACTCTCAAGATGAGCAGAATGTTACTGGAGACTTGAAAAGACTGATTCATAATATTCACAAGGCAAATGTCTCGGAAACATCAGACGAGCTCGAAGCTCTGATTCTTGTTTATC
>NW_007008998.1:0-720 GCF_000164805.1 Carlito syrichta | reverse complement strand
GGTTAAGCCAGCTAGCTATCAAGGCAGCTAACTATTTAAGTCAGCTTTGTTAGCTAGGTAGCTAGCTAGTTAGCTAATTAATTAAGTCAGCTGGCTTACTAGGTAGATAGTTGTAGCCAATTATTTATGTCAGCTGGTCAGCTAGGTAGCTATTAGCTAAGTCAGCTACTTAAGTCAGCTGGCTAGACAGCTGGTTAGTTAGGTAGCAAGCTAGATAAGACAGTTGGCTTGCCAGGTGGATAGCTTGTTAATTCAACTAGTTAAGTTAGCTTGCTAGCCAACTGGCTAGGTAGGTAGCTAGCTAGTTATGTCAGTTAGATAGCTACCTGGATAGCTAGTGATGTCAACGGGTTAAGTCAGCTTGCTAGCCAACTGGGTATATGGTTAAGTCAGCTTGTTTAGTCAACAGTCTAGCTAACTGGCTAGGTACGTACCTAGCTAGATAAATCAGTTGGCTAGCCAGCAGGATAGTTCTTCAAGTCAGTTAGTTGAGTCAGCTGGCTAGCCAGCTGGTTATGTTTAGAGCTAGCAAGTTAGTGAGCTGGCTAGTCAGCTTGCTAGCTTAAGTCAGCTAAGTTAGTCAGCTGGCTAGCCAGCTGGCTAGATAGGTAGCCAGTAGGTTAAGTCAGCTGGCTAGCCAGCAGACTAGCTGGTTAAGTCAGCTAGTTAAGTCAGCTGGCAATCAGCTGGCTAGCAAATTAAGTCAACTAGTTAAGTCAG
>NW_007008997.1:0-728 GCF_000164805.1 Carlito syrichta | reverse complement strand
AAAAAAAAAAAAAAGATGAGCTAATTGCTTTAGCCTTGGCTGGTTAAATAGTTAAGTGCAGGCAGGGCTGTTTCTTATTGTTTGTGATGGAAAAGAAATGATCTTGTGGTAGAATTGAAGAATAGCATCTTGACAAAGCTTCCCCTTTTCCACCCTTCCTGGTAGTACGGCCTTGAAACAGGGTCAGCACAATAGTCCAACTTCTCTTCAGCTCAGTGAAAGTAGAAGATGCTTTTCAATTAGAAAAATGTTTTTTTGTTTGAGTCGGAGTCTCACTCTGCCACCCAGGCTGGAATACAGTGGCACTCTCACAGCAACCGCAGCCTCGACCTGCTGGACTCAGACGATCCCTCCTCCTTGGCCTTCCAAGTAGCTGGAATTACAGGCACACACCAACATGTACGGCTAATTTTTTTGACTTATTGTAGGGATGTGGTCTCGACAAGTTGCCCAGGTTGGTCTCGAACCCGTGGACTCAGACAATCCTCTCGACTCAGCCTCCCAAAGTGCTGGGATTATAGGCAAGAAACACTGCACACAGCCAAATTAGGCAATTTTATAGACTGTGCATGAGAAACTTAGTTTTTGTTGGGTTTTTTTTTGAGTTGGAGTCTCACTCTGTCACCCAGACTGGAGTGCAGTGGCCGCTCCTGGCCACTGCAGCCTCGACCTGCTGGGCTCTGGCGATCCTTCCGCCTCAGCCTTCCGAGTAGCCGGAATTACAGGCA
>NW_007008996.1:0-428 GCF_000164805.1 Carlito syrichta | reverse complement strand
CCGCCAGATCAGGCGGTCCACTCACCTCAGCCTCCCAAGGCGTGGGATTACGGGCGGAGCCATCGAGCCGGCTCAATCCATTTTCCTTTTACATTCCAGTTCATGCTATAACAATCTTCTTCTGGACGGACCCTCTTCAACCCTCTCCCAGTTGGTGTATTTTCAATCCCACACCATGTTGCCCCTCTCTGATTGGTGCTACCACCAACCAGTCAGCACGCTTTCCCGACTATATAAACTCCTGACTTGGAGAGTAAGGTCTGCAGTCCTCTTCCAGGCCCTGTCCTGCCGCTGGGAGCTTTCCTATCTGCGAATAAATTCCAACTTACTGACTCCTGCTGTCTGTGTTCCTCCTTCTTGGGTGTGAGACGAGAACCCAGAACTACTGAACTAGAACAGTCGCACTCACTGGCCTGGAAGAGCTGGAC
>NW_007008995.1:0-683 GCF_000164805.1 Carlito syrichta | reverse complement strand
TGCATTATAATAACATAGAAGAGTCAACCACAAAGAGGCCAAGGGAATGTGAAGGAGGAGTCGGAGAGGTAAGATTTAAAACCAAGAGAAAGGAGACAAAGGAGGGAAACATTTCAGGAGCGAGTATAGTAGAGTTATATTTAAGAGAGTTCTTATGTGTTAAAAACACTGTACTGAGCTCTTTACACACTTTACCTCATCTCATACTTCCAATAGTCTTATGTTATGTTCCTAATTTTACAAATGAGGTAAATGAAGCTTAAATTTGCTTAATGTCATACATATTTCCTAAGTATTGGAGATGAATTTCAAACTCTGGTATATGTCTGACTGCAGCTCACAATCATAAAATCCTCTCTGTACTAGAAAAGAATAAGAGTTAATAATGTCCAAAGACAAAAAGTAAAGTAATATAAATTAGAAAGATTGAAAAAAAAAGAGTGTTAGAATTGGCAGTTAGTAATAGGAAGCTTGATATATTAGAAGGAATACTTTAAGTCTTTGGGAATTTATGTATTTTATTTATTTATTTATTTATTTTTTGAGTTGCAGTCTCACTCTGGGTCGCCCAGACTGGAGTGCAGTGGCCGCTCCCGGCCACCGCAGCCTCGACCTGCTGGGCTCCGGCGATCCTTCCGCCTCAGCCTTCCAAGTAGCTGGAGCTACAGGTGTGCGCTACCACG
>NW_007008994.1:0-676 GCF_000164805.1 Carlito syrichta | reverse complement strand
GGTTTTGTTCACTTTCCCTCTGCTTTACAGTCTGTCTATTCAGCAGTTTGCAGTCTTGGTCCGTTCAGAGAATCTCACCAGTTCACCTATGCCATCGCCATCTTGCCCCGTCTTCTTTCTCCTTTTTAGTTTACTTCTTCCTTTCTTCTCTCCCTTTCTTCCTTCCTCCCTCCCACCTTCCTTCCTTCTTCTTTGGCTTATTTAGGGACGCTACAATTTTTTTTTAACATCTCTTTTCTATTAAGATACCTGCCAGGCTCTAATTTAAGACCTCCATTTTCTCATAAACAAATTAAAAACATAATCAATACTATGTCTAAAGTGAGTATCAACTGGAACTAAGTGAATGTACTTTGTGAAATCTATTTGACTATGTAGATTTCCTTGTTGTATTTCCAGGTATTAAGTTTTAGATAGTCGATGTTGCCCAAATTCACCAATAAAAAGGTGAAAAGAAACCTTCAACTTGAAAATATAAACATGAAGCCGGGCTCGGTGGCTCAGCCTGTAATCCCACGCCTTTGGGAGGCTGAGGTGAGTGGATTGCCTGAGCCCACAGGTTCAAGACCCGCCTCGGCAGCGGGACCTCATCTGTACAATAAATCAAAAAATCAGCTGGGCATGGTAGCGCATGCCTGTAATTCCGGCTACTTGGAAGGCTGAGGCAGAAGGATCG
>NW_007008993.1:0-719 GCF_000164805.1 Carlito syrichta | reverse complement strand
CAGCCGGCAAGCTAGGTAGTTTCTTACTTAAGTCAGCTGGCTAGTCAGCTGGCTAGCCAGTAAGTCACCTAGTTAAGTCATCTGGCTAGTCAACTGGCTAGCTATAGAGCAAGCTAGTTAATTCAGCTTTCTGGCAAACAGGCCAGCTATTTAAGTCAGCTAGTTAAGTCAGCTGGTTAGACAACTGGCCAGCAAGGTAGCAAGCTTGTTAAGTCAGTAGGTTAGCCAGCTGGCTAGCTAATTATGTCAGTTACTTAAGTCTGTTGACTAGCCTGCTAGCTAGCTAGGTAGAGAGCTAGTTAAGTTAGCTGGGTAGCCAACTGGCTAACTCGTTTTTTCTGCTCGTTGTGCCAGCTGGTTAGCTGGTTAAATCAACAAGTTAAGTTGTCTGGCTAGCCAGCTGGATACCTAGGTACCAAGCTAGTTAATTCAGCTGGCTAGCCAGCTGGCTAGTTATTTAAGTCAGCTAGTTAATTCATCTGGCTTCCCAGCTGGCTGGCTAGGTAGCTAGCTAGTTAAATCAGCTTGGTAGCAGCTGGTTAACTAGTTAAGTCTGCTCATTGTGCCAGTTGGCTAGCTGGTTAAGTCAACAAGTTGTCACCTGGCTAGTCAGCTGGATAGCTAGGTAGCAAGCTAGTTAATTCAGGTGGCTAGCCAGCTGCCTAGCTAGTTATGTTAGCTAGTTAATTAAGCTGGCTTTCCAGCTGGCTAGCTAGGTA
>NW_007008992.1:0-816 GCF_000164805.1 Carlito syrichta | reverse complement strand
CCATGGGGAGCGGTGGCCATGACCAGCTGGTCTCCATGCCTTTCTCGTCTCACAGTGTCTTATTCTGTCTGTCCTTGATCCCAGAAAAGCCTTCCCTGTCAATGACAACGACACTCAGTGCTCATTTCCTTGTTTGGCTTGACCCAAATCTTGGTGGATTCTGGTTTTCACCTGTTTCATTTGGGAGAGATCACCCTATCTTTTCTATAGAGTGATTTGTGTTCTTCAGGGTATATTCCCAGTAGGGGGATTGCGGTGTCATATGGGAGGTTGATATTTAGAGCTTTTAGGAATCGCCACACTGCTTTCCACAGAGGTTGCACTAGTTTACATTCCCACCAACAGTGTAGAAGTGTTCCCTTTTTGCCACACCCTCTCCAACAGCTGTTATTTTTCGAGTTGTTGATAATTGTCATTCTGACTGGAGTTAGGAGGTATCTCAGTGTGGTTTTGATTTGCATCTCCCTGATGATTAGTGAGGTTGAACATTTCTTCATGTGTCTGTTGGCTGCTCGGATGTCTTCCTTTGTGAAGTGTCTGTTCATATCTTTTGCCCATTTAATAATGAGGTTATTTGTTTTTTTTTTCTTTTCAGCACGTTTGAGTTCCTTGTAGATCCAAGATGTTAAGCCTTTGTCAGACCTGGTGTTGGCAGATACTTTTTCTCAGTCTATAGGCTGTCTCCCTGTTCTCTTGATGGTTTCTTTGGTTTATCAGTTTAATACGGTCCCACTTTTCTATCTTCTCTCTTATGACCTGCGGGTTTTGGGTTTTGTTCAGGAATTGGATGCCAGTTCTGATTTCCATGATGGTATT
>NW_007008991.1:0-607 GCF_000164805.1 Carlito syrichta | reverse complement strand
CCTGGGGCATTAGAACTTGGCTTGGAAATGTAGATTTGCTACCTATCAGATTATTTGACTTGGGCAAGTTAAGTAATCTTCAGTTTCTTTTACCTGTTTAAAGGGCATGACCATGGTACTTACCTCCAGGAGCTGTAGGCGGCAAGCATCGTTTGGGCTAAGGCCTGTGAAGGTCATAACCCTGCCCTGGCACAGAGGAGGTACACACCAATGTAGCTAGGATGCTTTCAGTCTTCCAGATTGTAGGCAGAGGGAGTATGGGGGGCGGGGGGGCAGGCTTCTACACTGAACTCTTCTGTGGGAATCCGCTGATTGGGTCTGGTGATGGTCCTGATTGGCTTGCTTACTGTCTGCTTCTGTTCTGACTGGTCAATGCCAGAGCTGTACTAGTTAGTAAATAATGGTAGTCTCCCCTGGTTATAAATCGCCCTTTCTCCAGATAATCCTCTCATCCCCAGCGTTCTAGAGCATGACCACAGCTCTCTCTGAGGGGTCCCGTTCCACTAGCAAACCTCCCCCATCCCAGAGCCCACGGCCTGGCAGTCTGGGAGTTACCCAGGGCCCCTGCGTATCGACTGAACACATTCCTGCAGTCGCCAAAGTGTGG
>NW_007008990.1:0-747 GCF_000164805.1 Carlito syrichta | reverse complement strand
TTTGATTGCTGAGTAGTATTTCATGGTATAGCTATACTATGGGTTGTTTGACATTCACCACTAAGGGAAATTGGGGCTATTTCTGGTATTGGACTATTGCAAATAAAGTTGCCATGAATATTCATGTACATGTTTTTTGTGCGAACATAATTTTCCATGTCTCTGGGATAAATGTACAAGAGTACAGTTGCTATGTGGTATGATAATTCCATGTTTAGTTTTATCAGAAACTACCAAACTGTTTTCCAGAGTGACTGTACTATTTTACATTCCCACCAGCAATGTATAGATAATCCAGTTTCTCTGCATCCTTACCCATCATTTAATGAGGTCACCATTTTTTATTTTACATACATAGTAATATCTCATTGTGATTTTAATCTGTTTTTCTCTAAGCAGATTAGGTGTTCTTTTCATGAGCTTATTTGCCACCTGTATTTCCTCTTCTATGAAATGTCTGTTTATGCCTTTGGATCATTTTCTCATTGGAATTTTTATTATTGCTGTTTGTTTTTAGTGTTGTCTTTTGAGAGTTCTTTCTGCATTCTAGTTACTGGTTCTTTTTTGGATTGCAAATATTTATAAATTGTTTGCAAATATTTTCTCTCAGTCTATAACTGTGTTTTCATTCATATATATATATATATATATATATATATATATATATATATATATATATATAAACATCTGTGTGTTCAGCATGACCATTCCCATACAGTTTGTTTTTTTTTTTGCTCTCTGTGACAT
>NW_007008989.1:0-836 GCF_000164805.1 Carlito syrichta | reverse complement strand
CAAGTTAAAACAGTTAGCTAACTCGTTAAACAACTCAATAATTCAGATAGCTATCTCGTATCCAAGTAGTAGGCCAGCTAGCTAAATAGCTAGCTAGCTAAGTCAGCTAACTCACTAGTTAACTAACTATTTAAGTCAGCTTCTTAAGTCTGCTACCTAACTAGTTAGCTAATTATTAAATCAGCTAGTTACTCAGCTGGTTAAATAGTTAGCTAACTATTTAATTCAGGTAGTTATGTCAGCTAGCTAACTAGTTAAGTCAGCCAGTTAATTCAGCTAGCTAAATAGTTAAGTCAACAAATTAAGCCAGTTAGTTAAATCAACTTTCTAAATTAGTCAGCTGGTTACTACAGCTAGCTAGCTAGTGAGCTAAGAGGATACGTCAGCAGGTTGAGTCAGTTAATTAGCTAGTTAACTAATGGGTTAAATCAGCTGACTGAGTAAGCTAGCTAGATAGAGAGCAAACGGGTTGACTCAACAGGTTAAGTAGGCTAGCTAGCTAGTTAGCTAAAGAGTTAAGTCAGCTGCATGAATCAGCTAGCTAGTTAGTTAGCTTAAGAGTTAAGTCAACTGGTTGTGTCAACTAGCTAGCTTGTTAGATAACGAGTAAAGTCAGATGATTAAGTCACCTAGCTAGCATGTTAGATAACGAGTAAGCTAGTTAGTTAGCTAACTGATTAAGTCAGCTATCTTGCTAGTCAGCTAAATATCTAAGTCAGCTGGTTAGCTAGGAAGCTAGCTAGTTAGCTAACAATCTAAGGCAGCTGGCTAGTTAGGTAGCAAGCTAGTAAAGTTAGTTGGCTAGCTAGCTTGTTAGCTGGTTAATTCAGCTAGTG
>NW_007008988.1:0-775 GCF_000164805.1 Carlito syrichta | reverse complement strand
AAATAAACTTGCAAGGAGCTCTAACTGTTTTGCTCATGGGAGAATGTAATGAGGGAGAAAATTGAATTCTCATAGTTGGTAGGAAAAAGTGACTTAGGGATCAAGCTGCCTTTGTTTGGAAAATGCCTTGATTAGACCACTTGGGAAAATGAGTTTCTGCAGGGCACGGACATGGTTGGATATCAGGATGTCAGAACGAGAGGATGCAGAGGAGAAGCAGAAGGAAGAAAAGAATAACCCACCGTGTCACGTGAATCCCTAGCCTCTACACCCAAATCTGTTGTAAAATTATTAAGTTAAAAATATATTTGGCTTTGGGTGTATGATGTGTGTGTGCATGTAAGAATCTGTGTACTGATGGATAAGGGTACGTTTTACATAAGGGCCAGCACAAGATAAAGCAAAGCATATCCAGCATATAAAAAACAAGACAAATTGAAGGAAACCATAGAAATATATACTTTTATAAATTAGCGGGTTTTTTTGTTTTGTTTTGTTTTTTGGTTTACTTGCAGGGCTAGAGTTGAAGGCTTTGTCATATTGCAGAATTGGAAATTTGAGGCAACCCTACCCAGATCCTATGTTACATATGGGTTAAAACTAAGTAGCAAATATAAAGTAATCTGTTTTAGGAAAATAATGTAAAGAAAACAAAATTTAAGAAAATCTGATAGCACAACAATAAGCTCATTTTCTGGAAAGAGACCATTTTTTTTTTCATTTATTCAGCAAATATTAATTAAACATTTGCTATGTGCCAGCACTATTCTAGCTG
>NW_007008987.1:0-323 GCF_000164805.1 Carlito syrichta | reverse complement strand
TGCCAGACACCTAGCTAGCCAGCTGGCTAACCAGCTGACATAACTAGCTGAGTTAACTAGTGAGCCATCCAGCTAGCCAGCTGGCTTAACTTGCTAGCCACCTAGCTAGACAGCTGGCTAAAAAACTGATTTAAGTCGCTAACTTAACTAGCTAGCCAGCTGGTAATCCAGCTGACTTGATTAGCTATCTACCTACCTAGCCAGGTGGCTAGCCAGCTGAATTTTCTAGCTGACTTAAACAGCTGGCCAGTTGGCTAGCAAGCTGACTTAACTAGCTAGCTACCTAACTAGCCAATGGATAGCCACTTGAATTAACTAGCAGA
>NW_007008986.1:0-816 GCF_000164805.1 Carlito syrichta | reverse complement strand
TCAGAGACATTGGTTTCATTTCTGGCTGAAGTATCCTGTGGGGGGTACAGGGCCACTCTCATCACTCACAGCCTGCCCTTTGCAGCTTTGGAGCTCTGGAGCTCTGGGCACACCCTGGCTGAGGCACTCAGCATGTGACACCAAGCTGGAGGACCCAGACAAGTGGAGAGAAACGGACCTGCAAAAACTGCCTCAGCCATTCTCCAGGCAGAGACTTCCATTGCCCCACCCACCTATCAACAAACCCTACCTCAGTTCCTAAGGTAACATCATGAAACAGGAGACAAAGCCCCATCCCTATGCTGAATCAGACAAAAGCAACACCCAGGCAGCCAACTGAAAAAAACAAAACAAACCCAAACTGTGAGTAAATCTAGCTGCCTGCAACAAAAAACAAAAGAGAGAGGTCAGAAATCAGAGCTGAAGTGACTTTAGTATGATCACTTATGTTGACTTATGATTTTATCATTTTGACTGTTTGTTTGATCATGTTTGTTGTTTGCCTTCTGACTTACACTGTTTCTTGATTTTATTGGTCTGTCTATGTGTAGCTATCAGTATTCTTTAAAGAATCTTTCTTATGTGTCTTTTTCACTTCTTTCCGGCCTTGTATCTCTTTCTCACCTGATAGTTGGTATGTATGTATCTGTTTCTCCTCTCGCTCTTCTCTCTTTCTAACTTCCTATAGACACCCCTTCCTCCATTATTTTCCTCTTTTATACCCTTCTTCTTAATCTAGAGAACAAGACTACATGCTGCTGAGCGAACAGATTGTAAGGCAGAGAAAATAGGTTCCAGTGTGCTCATACACCTGTT
>NW_007008985.1:0-1185 GCF_000164805.1 Carlito syrichta | reverse complement strand
TCATTTTGTTGCATTCTTGTGAAGACAAAGGTCTCAGTAGGTGCCCGGGTTGGTCTTGATCCCATGGGCTCAGGCCATCCTCTCGTCTCTGCATCCCAAAGCACTGGATGACAGGCATGAGACCCCACACCTGGTCTTCACATCCCTCTCAGTGCCCCAACTTGAGGACTGCTCCCTTTAGACAATCTCAGACTCTGAAGTGGGCAGCCGGAGTCACTTGCCGAGCCCACACTGAAGAAGAGCCTGGCGCTGGGGCGTGTCTCTGCTGGAATGCCCAAACATATGCCCACCTCATTCCCAGGAGGGACCTGCTCGCTCCTCCCAGGGTCTGCCTTGGGGAAAGTAAGGTCATGACTCTCAAACCTTTTGTGGGGTATGGATGGCTGGGTGACTCACTTCTGTCTCCTCGGCACTCAGGGAGACCCTGACTGGCAGATGAATGGAGCCCAGGAGCTCAAGACCAGGCTAGACACTATAGCATGTCCCCACCTCGAACCCAAGCAATACACAGGCCTCGAACCCAAGCAATACACAGGTTATCGTTAGGATAACCTCCAGCCCAGAGTTCAAGACCAGGTGGGAAGACTGGGATGTCAATCAAATGGAAAGCCTGTGATCACAGCAGTTTTGAAGGCCCAGGTCATGAAGATGTCCCGAGTTGGGCAGTTTGAGAGCAGCATGGGCAACCTAGTGAAGAAAGAAAGAAAGAAAGAAAGAAAGAAAGAAAGAAAGAAAGAAAGAAGGAAGGAAGGAAGGAAGGAAGGAAGGAAGGAAGGAAGGAAGGAAGGAAGGAAGGAAGGAAGAAAGAAGGAAGGAAGGAAGGAAGGAGGGAAAGGAAGGAGGGAAAGGAAGGAAGGAAGGAAGGAAGAAGAAAGAAAAAAGGAAAGAAAGAAATCCACTTTCCTGCAATCCTTCTACCTTCTGTCCTACCCCACTTATCCCCCCACATGTGAGTGTCCCCCAAACACGGCACCTTAAACCCCCAACCCCCCAACGGCTGTCTGTGCTTTGGTGCAGGAGTTCCTGAGGCTCCCTGGCCAGGTTCCTGCCAGTTCTCCTCTCCGAGGTGAGAAATGTGACCCACGCAGGCTGCCCCTCCGACTCAGCAATCAGCACATTCTGCAAAGAAATGCCAGGGAAACATGACTCACCCAGGGACATTTCTTCACCCCCAGAACCATTTTC
>NW_007008984.1:0-754 GCF_000164805.1 Carlito syrichta | reverse complement strand
AATTTGGATTGGGAAAATGGGAGTGCACTCACCTGAAGCTGGGGGCGGATCCGAAAGTCACAGCATAGAAAGAAGAGTTCTGTCAATGTAAATAACGACAGGATCTAAAGTGGACTGTGAGGTCAAGTAAGCAGATGTGTTAGCTGAGATGCTAGAAATGACTCCTGTAGAAATGATAGGTTGGCCAGAGGTAACAGGGGTCATGGTAGAATGGACTGTATAAGGAGTGAAGAAGAAAAAGAAGGATAGAAATATATACACATGGATGGAAATATATACACATGGAGCCCATGGCCTGTGGGAGGGGACACTGCTCCTACTGGACTCCCTTCTGCAGAAGCGAGACTTGAAGGAGAAGGGTACGGGGCTAGGAGGCAGACAGGCAAGATAGGAGAGGCAGCAGCCAGGTGGGCCAAGTCAGTGGTGATAAAAGGAACTGGGACCACAAAGGGCAAGTGACCAGAGGTAGAGAGTCTGTGGAATTCCCAGCAAGTGAGGAAAAAAAGAAAGACAGATTGGGTAGTACTACTGTTTGACATGGTTTGCTTTATCCTACAAAACCTCTATCTTACCCTCCAAGATTTTGCTGTTTCTTTTACCCCCAATGTTCTTCCTCAAGGAACCTAGATCTTTCTGAATAGCCATGCAGGGACAGCTCACCTCTATCCCACAACAGTTGCAGTAGAAATAGTGGCAGCAGTAGCAGTGGAATCAGTGTTGTCCTCTGGCAGAGTCTCTGATTGGCAACTCTGGG
>NW_007008983.1:0-601 GCF_000164805.1 Carlito syrichta | reverse complement strand
GAGGCATTTGATAATATCTTGGTCCCATTCAAACCAACAAGGTACAACTTTATTAATGTACTCAGTTCTCACTGGACATTTTACCATCTCTCAGCCAATCCCACCATTCTATTAGACATGTTTATTCCAGGGGTCCAGACAGAACACAATGGTCACACACAGTCTGGCCATGTGATAATTTGGGACAGATCTGGGCCTCATGTTTCATTTCCACTATCCAGTGATACCAGTTATTTTTAGTATACAGAGTTCACTTTCAGCTCAATCATTACCTTTGAATATGAACCAAAAATGGGACAGGTGTTGGGAAATGCCAACCAGACACATCCTGTAGTTTGTAACTAAAAAGCAGCTGCAAAAATGTCAAGGGTGATTCATACTTACCATGATCTGTGACTATCTTCTGAAACTGTGATCTCTAGCCCTCATCAATTCCCTATTCGACTGTGAGTAGCTTGATATTTTTTGAAAACCTATGATTCCACTGAACTAAGAACAACTCAGTGGTGGAAAATTAACATGCATTCCAGCTGTTTCCCATCCCTGCAATACCTGAGCCACCTTAACCAAACAAGGAGCTTTCTTAATTATCCCTGCTCCT
>NW_007008982.1:0-740 GCF_000164805.1 Carlito syrichta | reverse complement strand
AGCTGACTTAGCTCGTTAGCTCACTATCTAGCTTGCCTACTCATCCAGTTGACACAACCCCGTTGCTAACTAGCTAGCTAGCTGAACTCAATCAGCTGGCTTAACCCATTTGTTAACTAACTAACTACCTGACTCACCCTGCTGACTTAACCCATTAACTAATTAGCGGGCTAACTCTCTTAACCATCTGACTAAATGAGAAAGCTGACTTAACTAGACAACTTAGCCATCTGACTTAATTACTTAGCTAGCTGACTTAACTGGCCGACTTAACAAGTTAGCTAGCTGACTTAACTACCTGAATTAAGTAGTTAGCTAACTATTAAACTTGCTGAATAACTTGCTGCTTTAATAATTATCTCACTAGTTAGGTAGCAGACTTAAGTAGGTGACTTAAATAGTTCGCTAACCATTGAGCTAGCTATTTGGTTAGCTATCTGACTTAGCTAACTGACTTAACTAATTGGCTAAGGAGATAGGTAGCTGACTTAACGAGTTTGTTAATGAGTTAGCTAACTGTTTTAACTTGTGGGCAAATGAGTTAAATAGCTGACTTAACTAGTTGGTTAATGAGTTAGCTAGGTGTATTAACTTGTGGGTGGACGAGTCGGCCGACTACTTAGATTGTTTAACATGTTGGCTGCCTACTCGGCTGTCTTATTAGCTGGCTTAACAGGTCAGCTGACTAGGCGACCGAGGTAGTTAGCTGGCTTAACAAGATGACTGACGAGTTGGCCCAC
>NW_007008980.1:0-760 GCF_000164805.1 Carlito syrichta | reverse complement strand
GTTTTCTTAGGAGAATTTCACTGTGGGTACAGACTCCCCCATGCTGGACCTCTTCAGTTCTGAAATGCGGCCAAGATGCCTTTAGGTTTTAGTATTGCTGCACATGCTCATAGTCTGCATGGAGAGCTAACCTTCCTCTCCTCTCCTCCATTTGTCTACTCAGTCCCTACTTGGCCTTCTTGTCTCAACCTCACTATCAGTCCCTGGGAGAGGACTATATTAATCCCTCTCCTCCACCAGTTTAGACCAGATCATGTTTTTATTCTCATACTGTGTTTTTCCTTCATAATATTTATCAATTATTTCAATTTCTATTCAAAAGGCCTCCAGCCATACCATCCTGAATGTGCCCAATCTCATCTATTTCTACCCAAAAGTTTTTGAGGATGTTATATTACAGGTACAGTACACGAAGAGAAACTTGTTAAATGATAAACATAACTAGTAGTTAATCCCTATTAATACATATTAACCTACATTCACTGTGTAATAAAAATCCACATGTAAAAATAGACTAGAGAAAAATAGAGCTAGAGTTTCAAATAGACTAGAGAAAAATAGAGCTAGAGTTTCAAAACAAAAATGAAAACTAAAACTACACATACATACCTTCAAAAAGTACCATTAGAAAGCGCAACTGCCACTCACTTTAATTTTGTTGAATGCCATTCCTGTCTAGATTCTGTAATTCTGGTATGTTTCTTTACTTCACAGTTTAGGTTTTATACCAGAATAGGCTAAACAATTAAACCAGATTCTG
>NW_007008979.1:0-712 GCF_000164805.1 Carlito syrichta | reverse complement strand
TGCCAAAGTATACGCACAATTTTCAAAATTTTAAATACTTTTGCAATTATTTTAAAAAGCTGGCATTTTTGGAAGGCTACTTTGTATCTGACACTATGCCAAGTGCTTCATATCTATATTTTATTTCATTATCATAATTTCATTAGGTAGATATCATTTATTTGTTTATTTTTCATTTACAATTGACACATAATGTGTCACCATGCATATTTATGGGGTGCATTGTGATGTTTTGATACATGTATAAATTGCATGATGATTTAATCAAGGTAATTAGCATATTTTCACCTTAAAAATGTACCATTTCTTTCTGATGAGAGCATTCAAAAATCACTCTTCCAGCTATTTTAAAATATGCATTATTGTCAACTCTAGTCATCCTACTTTGAAATAGAATACTGGATAATATCCCTCCTATTTAATTGTAAGCTTTTTACATGCTGACCAATTGTTCACTGTCTTAATCTCTTTCCTACCCCTCCCCATTCTCTGGTAACCATTTTTTTTTTTTTTTCATTAATCAGTAGTTTTTATTATGGTTTTGTGGGGTACAGTTAAGGGTAGGTGTACAATGACGTTTCATTCAGGCACCCTGTAGATAAGAAGTGTTTTCCCATCCCCCGACAGATATTTGCTACTGTTAATCCCATCCCCCTCCCCCCCGTAGGTTCCCAGTACCATCCGTCATTTTCTCATAGTATTGCATTGGATG
>NW_007008978.1:0-720 GCF_000164805.1 Carlito syrichta | reverse complement strand
CCTTTTTGTAGGATAACTTTCAACTATCTGATGCCGAAGCTGTTATTTTCAAAAACCATCATTGCAGGCGACATGTCTATGAAACTTCTAGATTCTTCGTGCTTCTTCAGTCAGTCTTCTTCCTCCTCTTCTCACTTCTTATGTGAGTAGGAGTCTCATTCTGTCACGCAGGCTGGAGTGCAGTGGCATGCTCAAGGCCACCCCAGCATCGACCTGCTGGGTTCTGGCGATCCTTCCACCTCAGCCTTCTAAGTAGCTGGAACTACAGGTGTGTGCTACCACACCCGGTTAATTTTTTATTTATTGTAGAGACAAGGTCTCGCCAAGTTGTCTCCTGCCTGCTTGCTTGCAAACCCTTCCTCCCTGGGCTGTTAGTTTCCTTCAATGGTGGACACCCTGAAGGGGGAGGAAGATAGATCAGAGTCAAAGAACTTTTAGAAACTTCTTTGTCCACTTTGATATCTTGAAAATTTCATGACTAATGAATACAAAGTTCTTCTATTTCAAGAGCTCTTAATTGATGAAAAATCACCAAGAGGCACAAGTATGGGTTAAATCAGCAAATCTCAAATCTAGGAAGCAGGTGCTCTGGGGAACCTGTTTATTTATTCAGCATGTGCCTATGTGGTGTTTGTGACTCTATCCATAAATGCTCTTACAAGAGGGGAAGTCCTCTTCTGAGAGATTTTATACAAGGGAAGGGAAGAAACGTCTCCTTTC
>NW_007008977.1:0-736 GCF_000164805.1 Carlito syrichta | reverse complement strand
TTAGAGAGAGGTGCAGCAAGGGTGGCAAGAAGGAAGGGTTTTTAATCATCATCATTATCATCAGCATTGTCTGATATAATCAATTACATTGCCGGTCTTTTTTATCAGTCTTATTAAAGCCTAACAAGTGTTTTTAGCATTTTTAACAGCCAATTGTTTTCCTAAAATTTTTGCTGCCTCTTTGCTAGTAATTACTCGTTTGATGGTGGCGGTTATTTTAGAAATGAAATCCTCATAATTTTTATCTGCCTTTTGCTTAATCTTAGACAAAGAAAGAGTTTAAGTGGAATTAGCAGGCAACTTTCTGTACAAAATCTAGAAAAGAATTTACTTTATCTCTACTTACCTTTACCCCTTTGTGTTTCAAAGCTTTACACATAATACGAATATAGGCTCTCCTTTCCTTGGAGCCGCAGTTCCCCATAACTGTAATAACAAACAATACACACAATACACAGTAATTTTACAGTAATTTTACAAGGATTGAATCGCTCTATACGGCGATAAGTCGCACAGTCCGTCGGCGACGCCAAACACTGACTTGCCTATCAACCCGCGCACTCCGGGGGGCCTGCAGCACCCTAAGGCAAGGTCCGTTCTGAAACGAGAGAAACAAACTGGGGAACATATATTTATAATTACCGGAGTCTGGTCCCTGGGTTCGGGCGCCAAAGCTGTCGGTGACCTGCACTGACCAGGGAAGGGTTAGGACCGCACCGGTGAATCAGAACGGAGG
>NW_007008976.1:0-1157 GCF_000164805.1 Carlito syrichta | reverse complement strand
GACTATGTCGTACTTCTTCTTCTGCTTCTTCATGACAGGGTTAGGATCCCTCCGGGCAAGCCCCAATCCCCACCAACCCGTGAACTTAACCTGGCAGGTTATAGATCTTTCCACCACTGATGTCATTTGGCAAGCTTCTAACGTGACCCCCCTGCACACATGGTTTCCAGTCATGACCGGGGATCTGACCCAATTCTTCCACACGGCCGCTATGCAATGGAAATTAACCCAGGGAGGCACTAGCGGCAGGTACTGGTACTTTTACGTATGCCCGGGGCATGACAGAGATATAAACTGTAACAATCCCACTCGATATTATTGCCCCAATTGGTCCTGTGTCACCACAGGTTTCATAAATTGGAGCCCTGCCAAGTCCAACGACTTAATACAGGTGCAGAGGGCAGGTACCCCCAACTTCCATAAACGATGCAACCCTACCCGAGGTGAACAATGTAACCCCATAACAATAAGCTTCACCAAAGAAGGCAGGAATGCTCGAGGATGGGAGATGGGGAAAGTGTGGGGTCTCAGAATATACAGTGCCGGGGCAGGGGATCCAGGAGCTATTTTTATGATAAAATTAATAGTTCAGAGCCCCCATGTGGCTATAGGACCAGTACTTGTCCCTGAGCTTAAACTGCTGCCACCACGTATTAGTCCGAGTCCCATAGAGGCTATGGCAAACTCATCTAGACAGGCAAGCTCCATGAATCGGTCTGGCCTAAAACCCATACACGGACCCCCCATGCATCCACTATGGAACTTACTTACCCAAGCTTATACGTTCCTGAATACCACAAGGCCTGAATTTACCCAGTCTTGCTGGTTATGTTATAACATCCAGCCCCCATATCATGATGGAATTGCAGTAATGGGGAATCATACAACTGAGCGTAATTCCAGTTCTTGTAGATGGCAGCCGGCAACTCAGGGGCTCACTCTCCAATCAGTAACGGGCCAGGGACTATGCATAGGCCGCCCCCCACCAGAATTTCAGTCCTTATGCAACGCTACGCTGCCTGTAACCAGCTCAGACTATTACCTGCCCCCTGGAGACGGCTGGTGGGCCTGTACCACAGGTTTAACTCCTTGCTTCCATGGACAGGTCCTAAGCCAAACCAGGGGGGGCTTTTGTGTGTTAGTCCAACTGCTCCCTA
>NW_007008975.1:0-766 GCF_000164805.1 Carlito syrichta | reverse complement strand
TCAGCCTCCCAAAGGCACGGGATACAGGCTGAGCCACCGAGCCCGGCTAGGGGTCCTGTTTTAATCTTGTGCATGTGGTCAGACTTTTCCCAGAACTATTTACTGAATATGTTCTCCATTCCGCAGTGGGCCTTGGAGGTTTTTTAAAGATGAGTTGGTTGAGAATTTAAGGATTTCATTCTCTGTCCTGATCATTGGCCTATGTACCTATTCTTGTACCAATACCAGGCTGTTTTGATTACTGTAAACTTATAATAAAGTTTGAAGTCTGGAAGAGTGATAACTCCTGCTTTGTTTCTTTTGATAAGAATACTTTTGGATATTCATGATTGTTTAGGGTTTCATATGAATTCTTTATTGCAATTTCCAGGTCTGAGAAGAATGATGTTAACTTAATGGTTATTTCATTGAGTCTGTAGGTTGCCTAAAAGGCTAATTTTTAAATTAAATATGTAAGCAATGTCAGGGAAACAACCATGTCAGATTGTCATTTATAACATCAGCCTCAGAACCTTGACATCATAATGGGAGGAACCTTGACTACTGAGCAATCCTTAGGCTTCAAGGACTTGTGCTCTGCCAAATGCGGTAGACATGGTGGATTTTCATTCCCAAGAAGTGAAGGAAAAAAGGTGTTCACACCTATCCAAAAACTTCTCCAGGGGTTAGTCGCCATTCAAGAATCCACTGGACAATGTAATCTTTTTTTTTTTTTTTTTAAAGCAGGATTTATTGAGAGGACAGAAAAGCTCCCACAGTGGGAGGG
>NW_007008974.1:0-641 GCF_000164805.1 Carlito syrichta | reverse complement strand
CTGCCTGGGTAAGACATTACCCCACGTTCTATTCCCAATGCCCCCTCAGTTGCTCCTGGCATTATGGAAAGGTCAAGCTAGGGTGGGCAGACATTGTTAATGCAACTGATACTTCATGAGGGCCAACCTTGAGCCAGACCTTGCGCCAAGCTCAGAGGATCTGGTGGTGAATGAAAGACACACAGTCTTGCTCCCCTGCTGGGGAGAAGGTCAAAGGACAGGCCTCAGACTGGGAGATTCCTGACCCCACGACGGGTAGTTACTCCCCTTTGTGTGCAGGTGCTTAGTCAAAGGGAGTCCCCTGCCCTCAACCCAGCTTCTCCCACTAGGGTGGTGCCTGCTTCTGCCCCACAAAGTGTCTTCACCGCTGTTTCAAGGCCTTCAGTTGTTCTAGGCCTCTCCCTGACATATACATTCCCTGAATCCCCAGGGAGGAATGGAGGTGGTGGGTAGCTCAGAGAAGGAAGAGGCCTTCCCAGGGCCCCTGCTGGTAATGGGCTGGCAAAGCTTCTTCATGCACTCACTCCACACATGCACACATGCACATAGCTCTGCAGTGTCACAGCGAAGCCTCAAAAGCCCCCCAGTGTCATAGCCTGGGAGGAGCCAAGGCCTAGAGATAGGGATGATGGGTCAGTGGG
>NW_007008973.1:0-798 GCF_000164805.1 Carlito syrichta | reverse complement strand
TCAAAGAAACAGAGAAAACTATTTTTGTGGACACACATGCAGAAGTGTGATTGAAAGACAGAGTATACAATCTAAAGATGATAAACTGGGAGGAAATTAGCACAACGTGTTTGCTCAGATGTTTCTCTGTAGACATTGCTACTTAAATAGGATGATGTATTTCATCCTGTGAACATTTTTTCAGGGAGTAGTTGTATCAACATTGTGTTTTTTGTTTTTTGTTTGTTTTGAGTTGGAGTCTCACTCTACCATCCAGACTGGAGTGCAGTGGCTGCTCCCGGCCACAGCAGCCTCAACCTGCTGGGCTTCGGCAATCCTTCTGCCTCAGCCTTCCAAGTAGCTGGAACTACAGGTGCGTGCTACCACGTCCAGTTAATTTTTTTATTTATTGTAGAGATGAGGTCTCGCCAAGTTTCCCAGGCGAGTCTCGAACCCGCGGGCTCAGGCAATCCACTCACCCCAGCCTCCTAAAGTGGGGGATTACAGGCTGAGCCACAGAGGCTGGCTAACACTGTGGTTAAAGACTTCTGATGATCTTAGAAGCCTGGGCAGCTCATCAGTGTCTTATGTCACTTTATTTTTTACTATTTTCTATTTTTAAAGATGTGGGGTACAATTCAGGGTTAGGTATACAAATGTTTATTATGCAGGTACTCTTGTTGATGAGGTGTGCCACTCCCCCTCGGCAGTTTCCCTCAACAGCAAATCCCCTGTAAGTTTCCCACTACTGCCAATCCCTTTCTTATAGTGTTATGATAATTGTTCAAGGTTCACTGATGAGTGAGAACATATGGTACT
>NW_007008972.1:0-812 GCF_000164805.1 Carlito syrichta | reverse complement strand
CTGGGCTTCAGCAATTCTTCCACCTCAGCCTTCCTAGTAGCTGGAACTACAGGCATGCACTACCATGCCCGGCTGATTTTTGATTTATTGTAGAGATGAGGTCTCACCAAGTTGCCCAGGCAGGTCTCAAACTCGCGGGCTCAGGCAATCCACTCACCTCAGCCTCCCAAGGCACAGGATTACCGGCTGAGCCATCGAGCACGGCTGGATGGGTATGCATTTTTAATGGTCCCTTGAAAGTCAGGACCACTTCTCTTCTCTCCCACCTGGGCATCAGAAGCCTAGGACTCTCACTGGAAGTACAATTTAGAAGTTGAGGGAGAGATGGAGCTTGTGGAAGAGGAGCAAGGACATAGGTTGAAATATAGGAGCAACTTGAAAAATAGAGCAGAGAGGAATGAGTCTCAGTCATTTGCGTAATTCATTTCTTGTATATGACATTTAAACTGCTTTTTACAATCAGTAGCTAGTTAGAAATCTCCCTGTTGCCATTTTATTTTATTTTATTTTATTTTATTTTATTTTATTTTATTTTATTTTATTTTGAGTTGGAGTCTCACTCTGTTGCCCAGACTGGAGTGCAGCGGCCGCTCCCGGCCACCGCAGCCTTGACCTGCTGGGCTCCAGCGATCCTTCCACCTCAGCCTCCCGAGTAGCTGGAATTACAGGCACGCACTACCACACCCAGCTAATATTTTATTTTATTGTAGAGATGAGTCTCACCTGCCCAGGTGGGTCTCGAACCTGCGGGCTCAGTCAATCCACTCTCTTCAGCCTCCCAAAGGAGTGGGGATTACAGGCTGAGCCACCAA
>NW_007008971.1:0-522 GCF_000164805.1 Carlito syrichta | reverse complement strand
CCCCTATCTATCCCCATGCACAAAGGTTAACTCCAAATGGATCAGAGACCTAAATGTAAAACCTCAAACCGTAAGAACCTTAGAAAAGGAACGAAATACTCTCATGGAAATCGGAACTGGCATCCAATTCCTGTACAAAACCCGAAACCCACAGGACATAAGAAAGAAGATAGACAAATGGGACCTTATTAAACTGACATCTTCTGCAAAGCCAAAGAAACCATCAAGAGAGCAGGGAGACAGCCTACAG
Organism: Carlito syrichta; assembly: GCF_000164805.1. Taxonomy (NCBI): domain Eukaryota; kingdom Metazoa; phylum Chordata; class Mammalia; order Primates; family Tarsiidae; genus Carlito; species Carlito syrichta. Next base: position 272 of record NW_007008971.1, on the reverse strand, counting down.
ACTGGGAAAAAGTATTTGCCAACTATAGGTTTGACAAAGGCTTAACATCCTGGATCTACAAGGAACTGAAACATAATGAAAAGAAGAAAACAAACAACCCCATTATAAAATGGGCAAAAGACATGAACAGACACTTCACAAAAGAAGACATTCGAGCAGCCAACAAACACATGAAGAAATGCTCAACCTCACTAATCATCAGGGAGATGCAAATCAAACCCCCACTGAGATACCACCTAACTCCAGTCAGAATGACAATTATCAACAACTCG
>NW_007008970.1:0-721 GCF_000164805.1 Carlito syrichta | reverse complement strand
GCTGAATTAAACCAGCTAACCAGCTGGATAACCAACTGACTTTACCTCACTACATAGCTAGCCAGATGGCTAGACAGCAGACTTAACTTGCTGACTTAACTAGTTAGCTACCTAGCTAGCCAGTTGATTTAAATAGTTATCTACCTAGCTAGCTACCAAGCTAGCCAGCTGATTTAAATAGTTAGCTAACTAGCTACCTACCAGCTAACATGCTGACTTAAATAGTTAGCTGACTTGCTAGCTAACTGACTTAACCAACTATGTAACTAGTTAGCTTAATCATTATCTAACGTGCTAGCTAGGTGACTTAATCATCTGACTTAAATCGTTAGATAATGAACTGGCTAGCTGACTCAACCAGCTGACTAAATCCGTTAGCTATCTAGCTCGCTTGCTTGCCATCCAGCTGACTAAACTCGTTGGATAACTACCTAGCTAGCCTATTCACCCAGCGGACTCAATCTGTTTGCTAACTAGCTAGGTAGCTAACTCAACCAGCTGACTTAACCTATTAGTTAACTAGCTAACTACCTGATCCATCCTGCTGAGTTAGCCCATTAGCTAGATAGTTGCTAGCTGTATTAAACAGCTGAATTAATTAGAAAGCTGATTTAACTAGCTGACCTAGCTGACTTAACTACTTAGATAACTGGCTGACTTAACTAGTTAGCTACCTGACAACTAGCTGAAATAAATAACTAGCTATATAACTAGCTGAATA
>NW_007008969.1:0-1129 GCF_000164805.1 Carlito syrichta | reverse complement strand
AAAAGCAAACAATATTGATGTAACTCTACTCACATGATGCTAGGCCTGATTCATAATGTTTATGCAAAATCATGGGGTCAGTTGTTGGTACATTAGAGCTACAAAATGTCCTTGTATAGTAGGTCACCAGTAGTCCTCATGTTTTTCATGGAGGATGAAGAACACTGCTATGTAATCTCCTTTAATGATCGAAGTGAAGAGGTTTCTCGTGGCTCACATTGAGTATTATTGTAATTTCGGAATGAGGTGAGTGCTCAGGATAACATATTTTTCCATGGAAATATATGACAAAGAATCATTGAGAGTTTTAAAAATCATTTGTCTTACTGCTTACACGTTAATGAGAAAATGAGGCCAGACCATTAATATCTTGATGCATCTTCATGGTATCAATACTTACAAGCCATAAGTGTAATATGATATAAATAAGAAATATTTTCATAGACATCAGAGGAAAGCTAATTACTCTCTTAAAATGTATATATTATAAGTTTATGTTTAGTAAGTAATCAGATTTCATTTTGAAAACTGAAGAAAGCTGTTCACACATATATGCCACTATCAGAAGAACAGAAATACTTGAATGCTTGTAATCTGTTTTTGTTAGCAAGCATACTTAGGCTATGTAAATTCATTTGTTTTAAAGGATGGCATTGTTTATAAAGTATTAACATTTGCTGTTCACACAATACATTTTTATGTTGTCATTAAAAAAAAGAAATTTCGGAGGAGACGGGGCAAGATGGAGACGGCATAGGTGAACTTGTGAGATTCTCTGAACGGACCAAGACTGCAAACTGCTGAATAGACAGACTGTAAAACAGAGGGAAAAGTGAACAAAACCAGAAGACCCTCATAAGGAAGAACAGGTCATTGCAGAAGAGAAATAAAAGCAACCCCACCTTCCCTCAAAAACAGAATTGAAGAGGGGGAGGGAAAGGGGTAAAGGGAGAAAAATCTACAGAAATGAAGAAAAACCAAAAGAAGAGTATGGGTCTCTCCCAGACGCCTGGGAGAGCAGACACTGAGAAAATTGACTTTGGAATACAAACAATGCAAAGTCCCCAGAATGAAGGGTCTCAAAATGCAAATGCAGATATCAAAACAATAATGGAGAGACTAAAAGAAT
>NW_007008968.1:0-642 GCF_000164805.1 Carlito syrichta | reverse complement strand
TTCTTATAAGTATTATCTATGGCTCTGCAGGTATACAAATAGGTAAGTTTCTATGGCTATGCAGGTATATCAATCAATTATTTTCTAAAAAAGGAAGACGTGCCACACTCACCCTAGCGTGCCACGGTGGGCATTCTCAATCCACACAGGGTTCCTTAGTCTTTTTCGTGGTTGTTTGTACATTTCTTTGACAGAGCCAGGATTAAAGCCTAAATTTTCTGATGATAAAAGCTCATGTTTACTCTAAAAAAATCCAAGAAATGGAATTTATAAAAAATAGGAATCATAGTGTATATCCAGCTTTTTACCCAGTTTTCGACTTAATATATTTTGAACATTTTCTTATAATGTTACATAATCGCCGGGCTCGGTGGCTCAGCCTGTAATCCCGCGCCTTTGGGAGGCTGAGGTGAGTGGATTGCCTGAGCCCGCGGGTTCGAGACCCGCCTGAGCAGCAAGACCTCATCTCTACAATAAAAATCAAAAAATCAGCTGGGCGTGGTAGCGCGTGCCTGTAATTCCGGCTACTCGGAAGGCTGAGGCGGAAGGATCGCCGGAGCCCAGCAGGCGAGGCTGCGGTGGCCGGGAGCGGCCACTGCACTCCAGTTTGGGCGACAGAGTGAGACTCCAACTCAAAAAAAA
>NW_007008967.1:0-733 GCF_000164805.1 Carlito syrichta | reverse complement strand
TTCAGACAAATACCATTTAAGCTATCAAAAATAAAAAAAGATACAGAGGGCCACTACATAATGATAAAAAGGTTCACTCCATCAACAAAGAAATATCTATCCTAAACATATATGCACCCAACATAGGTGCACCAACATTCATAAAGCAAACTTCTAGGAAAACTAAAGAAAGACATTGACTCTAACACCATAATAACTGGGGACTTTAATACACCACTCACAACCTTAGACAGATCATCAGGACAAAAAATCAGCAAGGAGATCCGGAACCTCAATGAGACTCTGGACCAAATGGACTTAATTGATACCTATAGAACACTCCATCCAAAGACCACAGAATACACATTCTACTCATCACCACATGGAACATATTCTAAGATCGACCACATAATTGGACACAAATCAAGTATAAGCAAATTTAAAAGGACTGAAATTCTGCCATGCACCTTCTCGGACCACAGTGGAATAAAAATAAACATTGACACCAACAAAGTCCCCCCAAAACCCACAAAGACATGGACACTAAACAGCATGATGCTAAATAACCCCTGGGTCAATGATGACATTAAAATAGAGATCAAAAGATACCTGGAAACAAATGAAAATAAAGAAACATCTTACCAAAATCTCTGGGATGCCTTAAAAGCTGTAATAAGAGGGGAATTTATATCCCTACAAACACACATGAGGAAAATGGAAGGAACAGAAATTGACAACCTAACAAGCCACGTAA
>NW_007008966.1:0-849 GCF_000164805.1 Carlito syrichta | reverse complement strand
CCATTATATGAGTGAGAACATGTGATACTCGGATCTTTGTTTCTGAGAGAGGTCACTCAGTATTATAGACTCTAGTTCCATCCAGCTTGCAGCGAAATTCATGATTTTGTTTTTTATGGCTGCGTACTATTTCATTGTGTATATATACCACATTTTTTAATGCAGTCCTCTTTTGACAGACAGCATGGTTGGTTCCAGGTTCTTGCTATTGTGAACAACGCTGCAGTAAACATGCGTGTGCAGGTATCTTTTTTATAGAGTGATTTGTGTTCTTCAGGATATATTCCCAGTAGGGGGATTGCGGGGTCATATGGGAGGTTGGTATTTAGAGCTTTTAGGAACCGCCACACTGCTTTCCACAGAGGTTGCATTAGTTTACACTCCCACCAACAGTGTAGAAGTGTTCCCTTTTCACCACACCCTCTTCAGCAGCTGTTATTTTTTGAGTTGTTGATAATTGCCATTCTGACTGGAGTTAGGTGGTATCTCAGTGTGGTTTTGATTTGCATCTCCCTGATGATTAGTGAGGTTGAACATTTCTTCAGGTGTTTGTTGACTGCTCGGATGTCTTTTGTGAAATGTCTGTTCATATCTTTTGCCCATTTTATAATGGGGTTGTTTGTTTTTTTTCTTTTCAGCACGTTTGAGTTCCTTGTAGATTCAGGATGTTAAGCCTTTGTCAGAACTGGTGTTGGCAAATACTTTTTCCCAGTCTGTAGGCTGTCTCCCTGCCCTCTTGATGGTTTCTTTGGCTTTGCAGAAGCTTGTCAGTTTAATAAGGTCCCACTTGTCTATCTTCTCTCTTATGAGCTGTGGGTTTTGGGTTTTGTTCAGGAATTGGATGCCAGG
>NW_007008965.1:0-1123 GCF_000164805.1 Carlito syrichta | reverse complement strand
AGCAAAAAAAGCAGAAAACAAGGTTAAGAAAAGAGAGGGGGGGGAAGAGCCTAGGGCCATGATGGCCTCACCAGCTGAATTTTTCCAGGCAGTTGAAAAGCAAATATAAGTTTAATTTAAACTCTTCACAAAAATCGAAGAGGCAGAAAATAATTCCCAACTGACTATATGAGCCCAGAACTACTCTGATAGCAAAACAAGACAGACACACGCAAAGAAAAAACAAAGAAAACCACAGACAAATATCACTGACGAACACAGGCATGACAAAATCTTAGCAAAAACCAAGTTAAATTGAACACTACATTTTTGCCTATTGTTAGAAAGAGCAATTGAATTGATTTTGGCCTTTTCTATATTCATTACTATAGGGGTATAGGTTTCTTAATTACATTCTCTAATTTTGCAGTCATATAACCTGTAGTTTTTAATGGAGGAAGCCTACTAAGATCATAATAAAATTGTTCTTTTTATGCTTACTATCTCGCTAAAGAAACGAAATTTCTGGCATTTAGGTGAAGGTAAATATTAAGTTAATTATCAGGGTATTATATTTTAACCTCATTTTAGCATAGTTGCATGTATTTCCAAAAAAGTAGCTTGTTTTACTTCTTTTATCGCAGTACATGAGGTCATATCATGGTAAGCATGAATTTGGTTTTGATAAAAATTTGGTTTTCTACATGCAACCATGTTAATGTACATTATTCATTTTTCGTCATTTTCTGATGACCCTCAAATATGTTTTTCAAACTTGTGGATGAACATTTGTATGGTTTTGAGACCGTAGCTAAGAAACTATGAGGACATAACTGTTATAGTCCATGTCTTTTCATTACATAGGGGAATGATTTCTCTCAAAGGTATTCCTAAGATTGCAGTTTCTATACTGTAGGCTGATAGCACATGTACAGCTAACCCCAAAGCGTTTCACAATTTTAAAGCCTAACTCACATTTTTAACAGGATAAACATACGCAAGGCCTCTTTTTTCATGATTTTTCCAACATTATTCATTTTTCATTTTTCAAGGGTTTTTTTTCCTTTATCTTGGGGTTTGATTGTTAGAGTCAGAGTCTAACTTTGTGGCACAGAGTAGACGGTCACAGACACTGCAGCCTCCA
>NW_007008964.1:0-451 GCF_000164805.1 Carlito syrichta | reverse complement strand
CCACCTCTAGGAATGACAGGGTGTGACTCTCAAACCTTCAGTGGAATGGGGACGGCTGGGCAACTCATGCCTGTCTCCTCGGACCTGGGGGTGGCCAAGGTGGGAAAATAGCCAGAGCCCTGGTGCTCAAGACCTGGCTGGAAACCATGGCAAGTCCCCACTTTGACCACAACTAAAACTCAGAAAGCCTTGGGTGAGAGCAGGCCTTGGCAGGAAGTTTGTCTATGGCCCAGTGTTCAAGAACAGGCAGGAAGACTGGAATGTCAGCCAAATGGAAAGCCTGTAGTTGCAGCAGTTTGGGAGGCCCAGGACGAGAGGATGGTTCGATTTGGTTGGTTTGAGTGCAGCCTTGGCAAACTAGAGAGGAAAGAAAAGAAAGAAAGAAAGAAACAAACAAACAAACAAAGAAACAAAGAAAGAAAGAAGGAAGCAAGGAAGGAAGGAAGGAAGG
>NW_007008963.1:2607-3325 GCF_000164805.1 Carlito syrichta | reverse complement strand
GCACTTTGGCAAGACATCTCTACAAGAAGCCAAAAAAAAAAAAGAGCCAAGCTTGGTAGCACAGGCCTTTCATTTCAGCCAATCAGGAGCTGTCAGTGGAAGCCCCCTGGCTGAAAGCATGCCCCTGTGCTCCAGTCTGGGCTGCAGAGTGGGACTACGACTCAGAATAATAATACCAACCACCACCCCCACCACAACTACAGGCCGTACTCAGGGGCTCAGACTGGCATCCTGGCCCTTCGGAGGCCCAGGTGTGTGGACGTTCTGAGCCTACGGTTTTGACATGGGGAGGACCTCATCTTGGCCATCAAAAATAAATCCAAAGATTAGCCAGGTGTGGTGGAGCAGTCCTGTGGTTCCAGCAACTCAAGGGACCGAGGGTGGAGGATCACCTGAGCCAGGCAGGTGGAGTCCACTGTAGCTGTGAGCATGTCCTTGCTCTCTGGCCTCAAAGACAGAGCAGGATACCGACCCCAAATAATAATCACCATCACCACCACCACCCCTGACACCCAGAACAAGGTATCACCCTCAGGGATGGGAGAGGAAAAGGCACTTTCTAGCTTGTCGTACACAAGGGGTTTCAAAGGTGATCACCAGGCATGTCTGTCCCATGCCTTTGGCCATGCACCACAGAAAGGCCAGCCTCCACTCTCCACACTCATGCCCCATGGCAAAGACACATGTGAGCTCCCAGAACAGACTGCCCCAAGTTAGG
>NW_007008963.1:0-1113 GCF_000164805.1 Carlito syrichta | reverse complement strand
TTCACCCACACAAACAGGGGGTGTGGGTTGAGGTGCCCATCATCCCAGTCACTCCGAAAACTGAGGTGGGAGGATAGTCGCAGTATGCAATTGTGAGACTGGCTGTGAACGATGTTCGTGTCCCCGGGACCCAGCCTGGGTCACAGAGCCAGACCCTGTCTCCAAAAAAATCTGAATTATACACAGATTCTCAACTGTGCACGGTGTGTTCACAGGGCGACTGACTTTAGAGTCAGGAAAAATGGGATTGGGGGAAGAAATGTCCCCAAGTGAGGAATGTGTCCCTGTCCTTTTTTGCAGAAGGTCCTCATTGCCAAGTCGAAGGGTAAGCCTGCCTGAAGCACATTCCTCCCCTCGTAGAGAGAGTGGCAAGAATGCAGCCAGGGAGCCTCAGGAACTCCTGCACCAAAGGGTGGCAGCCATTGAGGGGGTTGGGACTGGAAGGTGGGGACCCTTGTATGTCAGGGGCATGGGGGAAGGACTTAGGGAAGAAGCTTTACAGGAGAATGGATTTCTAAGTTTTCTTTCTTTCTTTCTTTATCTTTTTCTCTTTCTCTTCCTTTCTTCCTTTTTTCCTATCTTCCTTCCTTCCTTTCTTTCTTACTTTCTTTTCTTTTCTTTCCTCACAATGTTGCCCAGGCTGCTCTTAAACCACCCAAATAGGGACATCCTCTAGGCCTTTGCCTCCCAAACTGCCGTGATCACAGGCTTTCCATTTGGTCGACATCCTGGTCCTCCTGCCTGGTCTTGAACCCTGGGCCAGAAGTGATCCTTCTCCCATGCCTCTGGTTTTACTTGGGATGGTGGACAGGGCTTGCTATGGTGTCCAACCTGATCTCTAAATCCTGGGCTCCAACCATCTTCCCTTCTCGGCATCCCTGACTGCTGAGGAGACAGGTATGTGTCGCCAGGCCATCCCTGCTCCCCTGATGATATGAGAGTCATGCCCTCCCTTTCCCAGAGGTGGCCCTTGTGAGGAGCATGAGGTTCCAACCCGGGGAGCGAGGTGGGGTGGAGGTGTGGGCACTCTGGTGGTGACATGCCCCTTTGCCAGTGGCTTTCCCCAGGAATGACTCTGCGGGTGACTATGGCCACCCTTGATGGGTTCCTGGG
>NW_007008962.1:0-1081 GCF_000164805.1 Carlito syrichta | reverse complement strand
TGGATGGTGGCTTGAGCCCTGTAGCTCTAAGGTAATCACAATCTATTCTCCCACCTCAGCCCACATGATCATACAGGTCCAGGTCAATTCATTTTCACACTTACGAACTCAGGCAGTCATCCATATGCTAGGCACTGGTAACTGAGTGGAGAACCTGACAGACACTGTTCCTGCACTCATGAAATTTACAATTTAATGAAAATACCCCTGTTAATCTAGTAAACACATAGTAATGGCTATTACATAGAAAATATGCACTTTTATTTCTCTTTTCTTCAGATGAGGACCTTTTGATGGTGAAGTTTGGTTATAACTTGAGGGGCATTCCCCTAGTAAGTATGACTACTTCTGGAACCACTGGCCTGTCAACAAACTGCCGAGTCCTCTGGTGCCAAGAAAAATGACATGGAACCAAGGTCTGTGACCTACACACAAAATCCCAGTGGTGGAACTGTACGAAACAACTCTTCCCTGGAGACCTAGGCTATCTTGGGCACAGAGGGTTTGTGGGCTCCCACTCCAGTTATACAGCCCTGCCAATGCTGTATGAGTTTCAGAGGGAATTTTCATTTGAATTGATCTTCAGAGAGGCTGCTGAAGGACTTTTTTCACATGGGAAAAAATGACAGTGAACTGGAGACACCAAGTAGGACAAACAGAACTTTCTACATAGCTGCCATTTTTGCGCAAAAATGTAGCAACGGTCTGGCTGATGGTTTGAGAGTGAAATTTACCCAACTCTACTTTAGTTACAATGAATAAAGCTGTATACAATAAAATGTGTGCTTCCACAAGTTTTTGAATTAAAGGGCTGAGAAAACTGTAAAGCACTATCAGATATAAGGTGCTATAATGACTTAAACAATATTAATAAGTTCCTTCCACACAATGTTTTAAAGTTATTCTCTCTTTTCACCCTTTCAAAACACCTTCCAATTGAGACTGGAAGCAGCAGCAGTCCTAAACAGTGACTACAACTTTCCTTCACACAGTGCACATCATCTGATATACTGATCCCAAGGCCAATCCTCCAGCATCCCATGAACTCAAGAGATTGTCTCATGACACTCCAATTTAAGCC
>NW_007008961.1:0-690 GCF_000164805.1 Carlito syrichta | reverse complement strand
GTTTTCCTGTTGAATTGTAGGGGTTTATATATTCTGATTTTTATTTTATCTTTTTTTTTTTTATTGTTTGAGTTGGAGTCACACTCTGTCACCCAGGCTGGAGGGCAGTGGCACACTCCTGGCCACTGCAGCCTTGACCTACTGGGCTCCGGTGATCCTTCCGCCTCAGCCTTCCAAATAGCGCTACCACGCCCAGCTAATTTTTGATTTGAATTGTAGAGACAAGGTCTCGCCAAGTTCCCCGGGTGGGTCTCGAACCCGCGGGCTCAGGCAATCCTCTCGCCTCAGCCTCCCAAAGTGCTGGGATTACAGGCTGAGTCACCAAGCCCGGCCTATTCCGGATTTTAAACCCATTATCAGATATATGATTTACAAATATTTTGTCCTATTCCATGGGTTGTCTTTTTACTGTCTTGAGTGTGTCCTTTAATGTCCAAAAATTTTTAAATTTTGACAAAGTTTAATTTGCTATTTTTTTTCCTTTGTTGCCAATGTTTTTGGTGTCATATCCAAGAAATTCTGGTCAAATCCAATGTTATAAAGATTTTCCCTATGTTTTCTCCTAAGAGTTTTATAGTTTTGGCTCTTAAGTTTGGATCTTTGATCTGTTTTGAGTTAATTTTTGTATATGATCTAAAAGTTCAACTTCATTCTTTTGTACATGGATATTCAGTTTTATCAACAGTATTG
>NW_007008960.1:0-797 GCF_000164805.1 Carlito syrichta | reverse complement strand
TTAGTTCAGTGGAATCATAGGTTTTCAAAAATTATCAAGCTACTCACAGTCGAATAGGGAATTGATGAAGCCTAGAGGTCACAGTTTCAGAAGATAGTCACAGATCATGGTAAGTATGAATCACCCTTGATATTTTTGCAGCTGCTTTTAGAGTTACAAACTACAGGATGTGGCTGGTTGACATTTCCCAACACCTGTCCCATTTTTGGTTCATATTCAAAGGTAATGATTGATCTGAAAGTGAACTCTGTATACTAAAAATAACTGGATTGTGGAAATGAAACGTAAGGCCCAGATCTGTCCCAAATTATCACATGGCCAGACTGTGTGTGGCCATTGTGTTCTGTCTGGACCCCTGGAATAAACATTTCTAATAGAATTGTGGGATTGGCTGAGAGATGGTAAAATGTCAAGTGAGAATTGAGTACATTAATAAAGTTGTACCTTGTGGTTTGAATGGACCAAGATATTATCAAATGCTTCCAATTTGAAGAGTTTCAAACTCCAGATTCTGTGTCCTCTTTAGTGAGCACAGCTGAAGGCTCTGTTCAGTTCTTTTTAATTTTTATTTTATTATTTTTATTTTTCTAAGAGATAGGGTCTTACTCTGTCATCTGGGCTGTAGTGCAGCAGCATGATCATAGCTCACTGCAGTCTCGAGCTTCTGGGCTCAAGCGATTCTCCTGCCTCGGTCTCCCAAGTAGCTGGGACTGTGGGCACATGCCACCACATCTGGCTAATTTTTAAAAAAATTTTAATTGTAGAGACTGGCCTTACTATGTTGGCCAAACTGGTTC
>NW_007008959.1:0-756 GCF_000164805.1 Carlito syrichta | reverse complement strand
TTTATACTGACAGCAGGTATGCTTTTGCAACTGCGCACATCATGGAGCCATCTATAAGGAGAGGGGGCTCTAACTGCAGAAGGAAAGGCTATCAAAAATAAAACTGAGATCCTTGAGTTGTTACAGGCACTCTGGCTACCCAAAGCACTGGCCATAATACATCGTCCAGGATACCAGAAGAAGGACACGCCAGTGGCACAGGGAAACCATCTGGCAGATGCTGAGGCCAAAAAAGGCAGCCCTTTCTGTGGACCATGTCCTAGTGACCACACTGCCAGACCCTGGGTCCCTGGATCTGCCAGAAATCCCGAATTATACAGAGGAGGATTTAAAATGGATAAATGGGCAGCCTGAAGTTATGTTCTCAAACGACTGGTGGTGGATCCAACACTGGGATATGACCACCAGCAAATGGGATGTCATCCTTCCAGAACAGTTGGGTCGGCAACTGCTTATAAAAATGCACAGAAGTACCCACATGGGAACCAGAAAAATGGAAGAATTAATATGCCATGCAAACATGGTTATGCCCAACAGTCGACAAATGATCGGACAAATTGTAAATCAATGTCAGGCTTGTCAGGTTGTCAATGCAACCAATCCCAAACAAAACCCGGGGACCAGACTTCGGAAAACCAGCCAGGAGCATACTGGGAAGTGGACTTCACTGAGGCAAAACCAGGAAAGTATGGATACAAGTACTTACTAGTGTTTATAGACACTTTTTCAGGGTGGACTGAGGCATTCCCTACCAAG
>NW_007008958.1:0-698 GCF_000164805.1 Carlito syrichta | reverse complement strand
AAAGCTGTGCTCAGAGGAAAATTTAACAGTGCTGAAGGCCTACACTAATAAGATGGAAAGATTTCTTTTTGATAACCTAACATCACATCTCAAAGAACTAGAAAAACATAAACAAACCAAACCCAACGGTAGCAGAAAAAAAGAAATAATGAAGATTAGAACAGAACTAAATGAAACAGAAATAAAAAGAACAGTACAAAGGATCAGTGAAACAAAAAGTCGGTTCTTTGAAAAGATAAAGTTGATAGACAACTAGTTAGATTAGTTAACAAATGAAGACAGAAGACTCAAATTAACTCATTTAGAAACAAAAAAAGGGGATATTACAACTGATATGACAGAAATTCAAAAGATCATCTAGGATTATTATGAACACCTCTATGCAAACAAACTAGACAATCTAGGGGAAATGGATAAATTGTTGGAAACATACATCCCCCAAACTTGAATCAAGAAGAAACATAAATCCCACATAGGCCAATAACAAATAGTGAGATTGAAACTGCAATTAGAAGCTTTTCAACAAAAACCAAAGTCCAGAATCTGATGGACTCACAACTGGATTCTACCAGACCTTCAAAGAAGAACTGGTACCAATTTTACTGGAACTATTCCACAGGATTGAAGAGGAAGGAATCTTCCACAACTAATTCTATGAGGTCATTATCACTCTGATACCAAAGCCATGTAAAGGCACG
>NW_007008957.1:0-869 GCF_000164805.1 Carlito syrichta | reverse complement strand
CTTAGTAGGGGATCAGTTTCTCTCCCACAATTCTGCACATATTAAGTTGCTAAAATCACCCTTATTCTTCATGTGCTCATTAGGAAGAGATCTACACTCCTAGAAACTTGCATTTCAATGGAGTTCTTACTGCCTTCTTAAGTAACCCACAGCTCATAAGAGAGAAAATAGACAAGTGGGACCTTATTAAACCGACAAGCTTCTGCAAAGCCAAAGAGACCATCAAGAGAGCAGGGAGACAGCCTACAGACTGGGAAAACGTATTTGTCAACTCCAGGTCTGACAAAGGCTTAACATCCTGGAACTACAAGGAACTCAAACGTGCTGAGAAGAAAAAAACAAACAACCCCATTATAAAATGGGCAAAAAATATGAACAGACACTTCACAAAGGAAGACATCTGAGCAGTCAACAAACACATGAAGAAATGTTCAACCTCACTTATCATCAGGGAGATGCAAATCAAAACCACACTGAGATACCACCTAACTCTGGTCAGAATGGCAATTATCAACAACTCAAAAAATAACAGCTGCTGGAGAGGGTGTGGTGAAAAGGGAACACTTCTACACTGTTGGTGGGAGTTAAACAAGTGCAACCTCTGTGGAAAGCAGTGTGACAATTCTTAAAATCTCTAAATATCAACCTCCCATATTACCCCGTAATCGTCCTACTGGGAATATATCCTGAAGAGCACAAATCACTCTGTAAAAAAGATATCTGCACACGCATGTATATCGCAGCATTGTTCACAATAGCAAGAACCTGGAAACAGCCATGCTGCCCGTCAAAAGAGGACTGGATTAAAAAAATGTGGTACATATACATGATGGAATACTACGCAGTCATAAAAAAAGAACAAAATCATG
>NW_007008956.1:0-731 GCF_000164805.1 Carlito syrichta | reverse complement strand
GGATTCACAGTAGAAATTCATATGCAGTAATAATTATATATTTATTTATTTATTTATTTATTTGAGTTTGAGTCTCACTCTGTCGCCCAGACTGGAGTGCAGTGGCCGTTCCGGCGACTGCAGCCTTGACGTGCTGGGCTCCGGCAATCCTTCCGCCTCAGCCTTCCGAGTAGCCGGAACTACAGGCGCGCTACCACGCCCGGCTCATTTTTTGATTTATTGTAGAGATGAGGTCTCGCTTGCCCCAGGCAGGTCTTGAACCGGCGGGTTCAGGCAATCCACTCACCTCGGCCTCCCAAAGGCGCGGGATTACAGGCTGAGCCACCGAGCCCGGCCATAATTATATATTTTAATGGCTCACCAAATTTGAAGCCTAGTTTAATTTCCTGACATTTGAAATGGTTCTTCTAGTAAGACTAGCTATATAACTTTATACCTCTCAGACTTTTCGTGCTGTTCATATCCACTCCATATTTGAAGAAATTAGAATCCTGAGAAGAAAAGCAAGAACCACTGAAGAGTTGGACAAAGAGAATTATGAAAAAAAGATTAAGTGAGTTGGGATATATATACATTAAAAATGCGTGGAAGTCAATTAAATATAATCCTTAAACATGGCAACTACTTGTTTAAAAAAATAAAGGAGAGCAAGTCTGGATGCCACAGTTCCTAAGGTGAGTCAAGGTAGAGCCTGAAGTTTTGTTTTGCAGGAAAAAGACATTTAAGATTAT
>NW_007008955.1:0-1009 GCF_000164805.1 Carlito syrichta | reverse complement strand
TCTCAGCAAGATGCCATGAATTTCCCTGTCCATGTGGATTCCAAACTCTGTGTACAAAAATGCAGATGCCCAGATTTTCCTTGGGACGTGGAATCCATGGATACTGGTTACATTTTAATAATTCGTACTAAATATTTAGCAACTGCAAAACCCTCTGCCCCTCTACAAATAAAGTACAAAAGGAAATTTCAGGATTAACAAGTTCATCTTAAGACCAAAGTTACATCCAAACACGGCAACATGATACTTTTTCTCCGGGAATCTGGCTTAATTGTCCCGAGGAACTTAAGGGATTTGTACTACCAGATACCTGATTTCAAATCTCAAGAGGACCAGAGTGTTGCTGGAGTCCTGAAATGACTGATTCATAATACCCACAAGTCAAATATCTCTGAAACATGGGACGAGCTCCAAGCCTTGATTCTTGTTTATACCGCAGCAGGACACCCTGAGAACTTTTCGAATTGTGGACTAGTGTATCACAGCTTCCTTAATCTTCTTTACCGAGGGGCCATGTAATGTCCGTTATATGATGACTCCCTTTCCCCAGAATTCTGTTTGGAAACTCCTGATACTTGTTTTGCCATTAGTTTTATCATGTACTTGTTTTATCATGTAGATATTGTGATGTAGGAACCATGTAAAAGAGGTTTCTTCGTTCTCCTTAGCTAGAGATCAAGTAGATTCTGCATATGAGGACTACTATTACCTGTGTTCCAGCTTCTAAACCCTGATATTTTTTTAGCCCACAGCAGATGGCCTGTTGATTTTAAGGACTGAGGACTGCTCTAACCCTGATTCTTTTTCTTCCTTGGCAAGGAGCTGTGTATTTTCCTGTATATTAGGACTCTCATGAGATACATCCTACTTCGAAACTCTGATTCTTTATAGAACATTCCAAGATGATTTGTAGAATTTTGGATTGAGGACTCCTGTAACCCAGATTCCTTATTATTTCTAGGCAAAAGTTCATGTAGTTGCCTGTAAATAAGGACTCCATTTCCAAGAT
>NW_007008954.1:0-3482 GCF_000164805.1 Carlito syrichta | reverse complement strand
CTTCTTTGGGACCTTATTCATGATGCTTATTTTGCAGTTTTGCAAACAGTACTTGTCCTGTTCATGTGGCTTTCCCATGGTTCAAAGGTATTATATAAGTTCCATTCCTTTCTTCTTTCCAGTAGGGATTACTGGCCTTAAGGTTTTCTGTATTGGTTTTTGTGTGTGGTCTCATAAGTTATCTTTGCTTTATGTGCCATATTCTATTTAATTCATTTTTTTTTTGGTGATGGAATCTCACTCTGTTGCCCAGACTGGAGTGCAGTGGCACACACACGGCCACCACAGTGTCAACCCACTGGGCTCTGGTGATCCTTCTGCTTCAGTCTTCCAAGTAGCCAGAACTACAGGTGCATGCTACCACACTCAGCTAACTTTTTGATTTATTGTAGAGACAAAGTCTTGCCAAGTTGCCTTGGCTGATCGTGAATCCACGGCCTCAGGCTATACATCACCTTGTCCTTCCAAAGTGCTGGGATTACAGGTTGAATCACCAAGCTCAGTCTTCAGCTCTTTTGCACTGCCATTTCTATCACTGCACCCTTTCTCCAAGTAATCTTGTAAAGTGTCTGAACATATACTGCCTTGAATACATTTGTCTCATGAATGTTCTTTCATTCATTCAGCAAATATCTATGAAGCATTTTCTATGTGCCAGGCACGGTTTTAGTTGCTGAGGATACAGCTATGAACTTGTTAGAGGGGAAAGCAGGCCATTAACATGTATACTGAAATAAGGAAATTTCAGAGATGATAGTATTGGGATAGAATAGAAACAGTGAACTGCAAGTGTGCTTTGGGAAAGAGGAAGGAGGTATTAGAGTGGTCAGAATAGGCTCTCTGAAAACTTGAAGCTAGAATGATGCAAAGGGAACAGCCACACAAAGAAACTAAACAGAGGGTATTTAGAGTAGAGAAAAGAGCAGTGCAAATGCCCTGAGGTGTGAATGATCTTGATAAATTTGTAGGACAGAAAGAAGGCCCCCCCACCTTTTTTGGAGTAGAATGAACAAAAACAGGGCAGTGCACGAAGAGGAGGTTTGAGAGCTAGTGGGGTCAAAGCATGAGAGATCCTGTAGGTCACATTAAGACATTCAGATATAGTGTAAAAATAGACTTGATTTTTTATTCTAATTTTTAGTGTGTCTCTTTGAGCTTCTCAAAAAGAATATAAACTCCTTGGGGATATTAATACCAGTGCTCAATATATACACATTACAATAGAACATGGGGTAGCACTCATGTTCTGGATTCTGATCCCAGCTCTCTGAGCTAGCTGTGTAACCTCTTCAGTTCACATCATTTCTTTGTTTCCTCATATGGCCACTGAGGAGATTGGATAGCTCTCTTTTAGTGCTAAAATTGATGCCTTTATGAATATATGTGAAAAAACATTGACGACATTGTGTTGTATGAAAGAAAATGTGTTTTATGAATTCAGTAAAATTATGGGTAAATGAGGGCAAATTTATTGCCCTAAAAGTTTCAAAGTATGCCATGGACATAGATGCTTCTTTTCACATACGCTGGTATCCTTTCCTTTCAGGTCTTCCACTATTTGGTATACTTTACTCAGGTTAATTATAATCACCTAGTACTACTCTGTCTTACATCTCATTTTCTCTTGACACTTCTTTATTTTAATAAAAAAGCCTCTTACTTCTCCCAAACTATTTTATTGCTTTCCTCTTGAATATTACATGCATCTCAAATAACTTCACATGCATGCCTGTCTGTTTTTTCAAATACTCCGCATCTAAAGATATTTATTTTCTGACTTTAAGAAAAACTATTTTCTCAGACTACTCTCCTGAAGGCTCAGAATAGAACTTGAGAGGCAGATAGAGAAGTCAGTGAGGTAAGTGATATGTCCCTAACATAATCAGAACATAAACTAGATTAAGAGAAGGCAACTTGAAATGTAAACATTTCTGCAATTTTCTAGTGTCAATAGAGATGTATACACCTATAGAGTGAGAGCTATTTAACAGACTTTTAATGGCTGTTATTTCTCATTTACTCTCTTATTTGTTTCTGAATATTTGGAATTCTTAGTCCTAAGCCAACAATAATACAATAATACTTATTTGGGATCTGATAACCCATTTCTCATACTGGGTTATCAGTTATCTTAGCTAGACATGGTGGCTCATGCCTATAATCCCAGCATTTTGGGAGACTGAGATGGGAGGATCACTTGAGTCTAGGAGTTTGAGGCCAGCCTGGACAAAATAGCGAGACCTCATCTCTACAAACAAAATTTAAAAATTAGCCATGCATGGCAGTACATACCTGTAGTACCAGCTACTCAGAAGGAGGCAGAGGTTGGAGGCTCACTTGAGTCCAGAAGGTTGAGGCTGTGATGAGCCAAGACCATTTCACTGCATTCCAGCCTGGGTGACAGAGTGAGACCCTAACTTAAAAACAAACAAACAAACAGAAACTCACTCACTTCACCTCCTTTGTTCATTTCAGAAACATTTTTCAATGAAGAAATTAGGTAAGATTTATTTGGTCTCTTCTTCCTTACTTGGAATAATTTATTTAGGATATATTTTTAAAGTATCTATGGAGAATGCTGCCTTTTGATAGACTGAAAATTATTATATGAGATATATGGTTGCTTAATATCATTCTGCCAATTTAAGATCATTATTAGCTGTATTGAGTTTAGTTAGCTGTGTTCTTCTAATTAGTAAGTCAATGATAGAGTCTTGTATAACCTTGAGGAGTAATCTCAAGAAGTATATACTTGCTTTTTATATCAGTCGGGGCTCTCCAGAGAAACAGAGCCAACAGAATGTATATAAATATATACAGAGATGTATTTTAAAGAATTGACTGATGTGGTTGTGAAGGTTGCCAAGTCCATCAGTTGCAGGAAAGGCCAGCTGGTTGGAGATCCATGAAAGAGTTGCAGTTTGAGTTCAAAAGCAGTCAATTGGATGGCAAAATTCTCCTCTCTTTTGTGGGAGATCAGTCATTTTTCTGTTAACTTTCAACTGACTGAATGAGGCCCACTTACATTAGAGAGGGTAATCTGTTTTACTCAAAATATGCTGATTCAAATGTTAATGCCATCAAAAAAAAAAAAAACACCTTCACAGAAACATCTAGAGTAATGTTTTACTAAATATCTGTGTATCATGGCCTAGCTAGGGTGACACATAAAATTAAGCATCACAGCCGGGCTCGGTGGCTCAGCCTGTAATCCCACGCCTTTGGGAGGCTGAGGTAAGTGGATTGCCTGAGCCCATGGGTTCAAGACCCGCCTGGGCAGTGATACCTCATCTCTACAATAAATCAAAAAATCAGCCAGCCGTGGTAGCACAAGCCTGTAATTCCGGCTACTTGGAAGGCTGAGGTGGAAGGGTCACTGGAGCCCAGCAGGTTGAGGCTGCGGTGGCTGGGAGCAGCCACTGCACTCCAGTCTGGGCGACAGAGTGAGACTCCAACTCAAAAAAAAAAAAAAAATTAATCAT
>NW_007008953.1:0-990 GCF_000164805.1 Carlito syrichta | reverse complement strand
TAAAGGAGAAAATAAAAATCAGTGCAGAAATTAATGCAACTGAAGTCAGGAAATCAATAGTTTATCAAGATATAAATCTTTCCCAACTTGATCTTTAATTTCAACACAATCCCAAATAATCTCAGCAAGTTATTGTATGGATATCAGCACACTGACTCCAAAGTTTATATGGAGAGGAGAATGACACAGAACAACCAATTCAGTGTTGAAGGAGAAGAACAAAGTTGAAGGAATAACACTATCAAACTTCGAGATTTAACTATAAAGCTGTAGTAATCAAAACTGTAATATTGGTGAATGAATAGATGTGTAAATCAGCAGAACAGAATAGACGCGCATAAATGTAATCGACTGATCTTTGATAAAGGAGCAAAGATAGTGTAAAGGAGCAGAAAATGGTGCTGGAAAACTGGACATCCATCTGCAGAAATTAAATAAATTTAGGCATAGGTTCTATAGCTGTCCCATAAAATAGCTCAAAATGGACCATCTAGTTAAGTGTAAAAGAAAAAATTATGAAACTCCTAAAAGATAACATAGAAGAAAATCTAGATGACCTTGTATATGGCAATGACTTTGTAAAAACAACACCAAGACTGTAATCTATGAAGAAAATAATTGCCAAGCAAGACTTTATTAAAATTAAAGACTTTTGCTCGTGAAAGTTACTGGTAAGAGAATGGAAAGATAAACCACAGACTGGGAAATAATATTTGAAAAGACACCTTTGATAAATGACTGCTACTCAAAAGATACAAATAACTCTTAAAATCAACAATAAAAAGTCAAACAACGCAATTAAAAATAGGCAAGAAACCTAAATGAACCTCATCAAAGAAGTAGCACAATTGGAAATAAGCATATAAAGTATATTCAACACATATAACTAAAGAATTGAACATTAAAACAATAATGAGAAATCATTTCTAGAAAATGGTCAAAATCTGAAACACTGTCAACACCAAATGTTGAGGAGGATGGGGGGCAATA
>NW_007008952.1:0-952 GCF_000164805.1 Carlito syrichta | reverse complement strand
ATTATGGTTTTGTGGGGTACAGTTAAGGGTTTAGGTGTACAATTACATTTCATTTAGGCACCCTGTTGATAAGAGGTGTTTTCTCATCCCCAGACAGATATTTGCTACTGTTAATCCCATACCCCTTGCCCCCCCATAGTTTCCCAGTACCGTCAGTCATTTTCTTATAGTATTACATTGGATGTTCAAGGTCCATTATATGAGTGAGAGCATGTGATATTCGGATCTTTGTTTCTGTGAGAGGTCACTCAGTATTTTAGACTCTAGTTCCATCCAGGTTGCTGCGAAATTCATGATTTTGTTCTTTTTTATGACTGTGTAGTATTTCATCGTGAATATGTACCACATTTTTTTAATCCAGTCCTCTTTTGATGGGCAGCATGGTTGTTTCCAGGTTCTTGCTATTGTGAACAATGCCGCGATAAACATGTGTGTGCAGGTATCTTTTTTATAGAGTGATTTGTGTTCTTCAGGATATATTGCCAGTAGGGGGATTGCGGGGTCATATGGGAGGTTGGTATTTAGAGCTTTTAGGAATCACCACACTGCTTTCCACAGAGGTTGCACTAGTTTACACTCTCACCAACAGTGAAGAAGTGTTCCCTTTTCGCCACACCCTCTCCAGCAGCTGTTATTTTTTGACTTGTTGATAATTGCTATTCTGACTGGGGTTAGGTGATATCTCAGTATGGTTTTGATTTGCCTCTCCCTGATGATTAGTGAGGTTGAGCATTTCATTATGTGTTTGTTGGCTGCTCGGATGTCTTCTTTTGTGAAGTGTCTGTTCATATCTTTTGCCCATTTTATACTGGTGTTGTTTGTTTTCTTCTTTTCAGTATGTTTCAGTTCCTTGTAGATTCAGGATGTTAAGCCATTGTCAGACCTAGAGTTGGCAAATACTTTTTCCCAGTCTGCAGGTTGTCTCCCTGCTCTCTTGATGGATTTTTTTGGG
>NW_007008951.1:0-531 GCF_000164805.1 Carlito syrichta | reverse complement strand
GCCAAGGATGGAGGACTGACTGAGACCCTCAGTTTCAGGCCCCCGGGAGCCATGATCATGCTGCCACACTGCAACCCAACCAACAGACTCCAGTGACAAAAAAGACACCACCCACTTGTGTCAGGATGGGAGACCATGGGTCCCCAGGGAAAGATCCACATGGGCAGAGGATGATGGAATGATCGGGAGAGGAAGTTTCCTTCAAGTGGCAGACAGGGCAACCGGAACCTGGGCCAGCCATGGCATTTCCAGACCACGTTGTTCACTGTTTCCGATCCCCACCCAAACTCGGGGCCGTCTGTTTCGTGAGCTCACACACGTTTTTGCTGTGGGTTCCGAGTGTGGAAAGTGAAGACAGGCCTTCTGGGGCTTGTGGCCAAAGGCATGGGTTGTTGAGCTCGGTGGCCAACTTTGAATGCTCCCACAATATCAGGCTGGAAAATGCCTTTTTCTCTTCCATCCTTGAGGGTGACTCCTCACACTGGGTGGCAGGGGTGGTGGTGGTGATTATTATTATTTGGATTACAATTC
>NW_007008950.1:0-734 GCF_000164805.1 Carlito syrichta | reverse complement strand
AACCTCAAACACATACAAAACGGAGGGGGGCGAGACAAACATGTCTCCATCACCCGCTCCACCTGTTAGGACCTCAGTGGAAGCATTTGGACAGATGGGGCACGTCCTTGGAGGGAATTTTGGGGAGCACAGCCTGGGAAGCCTCTCCCATCCCCACCTCTGCCATAAAGCATCTAGTGGCTTCGGATTAATAGGCAGGGCAGTCAGATGGGAGGTAGGGGTCGGGCAGGGGGGAAACTGATCCTGGGCTAGGCCTCTGTCTCCCTGGGTCTCAGTTTCCCCATCTGTGCCGTGGGCGGTTGGACCGGGACTCTGGGGTCTCCTCCTCTCAGGACATCATTGGTTCTGTGATTAGCAGGGGCCAGACTCCCCTTCACTCTCCCTGATCTGCAGTGGCAAGCCCATCTCATTCATTCATTCATTCATTCATTCCCTCTACTTCAAAAGATCGCACACAGGCCCACAGAAATGAGGCAACCCAGGCCCTGCAGCCTAGGAGGGACACCAGGGGACAGGGAGAGGTGCCACCTGCTCTTGGATGTGTTCTGTGGTGGCCAGGTCTATGTAAACCTGTTGCTAAAGTCTGAGGAAGCTGAGAGGCTAGAGGGAGAGGCTAATACTCAGTTTCTTTCTTTTTTTCTTTCTTTTTTTGGGGAGTTGGAGTCTCACTCTGTTGCCCAGGCTGGAGTGCAGTGGCATGCTCACGGCCACCGCAGCCTCGACCTGCTGGGCTG
>NW_007008949.1:0-794 GCF_000164805.1 Carlito syrichta | reverse complement strand
CAGATGAAGACCTCCTTACCACACAAAAGCTGGATGGAATCAATAATCTAAAGGGATGGCTGCAACTTCAGGACGGCAGGATCTTCCTCCCACAAACTTTGGGGTGGCAACTTCTATGCCAACTCCATGAAGGAACCCATTTGGGAAAAACAAAACTGACTGAACTTATATGGAAGGAATTTTTCCTTCCCCACCTAGATCAGGAGCTTATTCAAGGCTGCGTGCCCTGCCAACAAACCAGCAGTGCTAAGGTCAGTGTATCCACCCAAGGAGTCTGGGACCAGGGATTAACCCACGGAAGACATTGGGAAACAGATTTTACAGAGGTAAAGCCTGGACAGTATGGGTATAGGTACCTGTTGGTGCTGGTGGACACTTTTTCAGGATGGGTAGAGGTGTTTCCCACTAAAGCTGACACCACCTCAGTTATTGTCAAGAAACTTTTAAATGACATCATCCTGAGATATGGCCTATCCATATCAATAGGGTCAGACAATGGACCAGCCTTTATTTCAAAGCTCACAGAAGGTATAGCAAAGGCACTGGGGATAAACTGGAATTTACGCTGTGTATATCATCCCCAAAGCTCAGGTCAGGTAGAAAGAATGAATCGGACACTTAAGGAGACCTTAACTAAATTAATCCTGGAGACCAGCAAGGGATGGGTGACCCTCCTTTCCTATGCCTTCCTAAGGTCTAGGTGTACCACTATATTATTAAAGGCCTAACCCCCTTTGAAATCCTCTTTGGACAGCCTCCACCGTTACTCCCAAAAATTGGAATAGAAAACAGGG
>NW_007008948.1:5533-9490 GCF_000164805.1 Carlito syrichta | reverse complement strand
TATTTTCTTAAATTAAACTCAGGATTCTCTTATTCCTGTGAATTAAGCATTATTTACTTTCATCATACCATTCCATGACACATACCTGACACTTTCAATATTAAATCAGAAATATTATTTTTTTTTTTTTTGAGTTGGAGTCTCACTCAGTCGCCCAGACAAGAGTGCAGTGGCTGCTCCCCACCACCGCAGCCTCAACCTGCTGGGCTCTGGCAATCCTTCCGCCTCAGCCTTCCAAGTAGCTGGAACTACAGGCGTGCGCTACCATGTCCGACTAATTTTTTTGATTTATTGTAGAGATGAGGTCTCACCAAGTTCCCCAGGCGGGTCTCGAATCTGCAGGCTCAGGCAATTCACTCACCTTGGCCTCCCAAAGCATGGGATTACAGGTTGAGCCACCAAGCCTGGCCCAGAAATATTCTTAGAGAACTATTTTTAAATGACACTATGGAAATTCTCTATATTCTATACTACTAGAGTACCAACCATGTATTGTGAAACTAATGGATTGATTTATTGTTTTGAAACATTTTATTTTTATGACAATATAGTACCAACATAGTCACTCTAAAACATTGTTTAAGTTAACTGAAAGGAAACTTTATTTGTAGGTACAATGTTATAGGAACAGGACAAACAAAACAACCTCTGTAAAAGGTTGTTTTCATAAAATATGAAAGTTATATATTAATGACATCAGAACACAAAGGAAAAACTGAGGCGTCAATGCTCTAAATTCCAGAGTGAAAAGAATCATGAGTCTTTGAGCTGATGTTCACCTGATTTTTTGTCTTCCTATCATATTTGCCAAATTTGCATTTGGACACAAGTTCTGACCTGGCACAGGCAGAGCAACACACATGAAAAAGAGAAGCTGGCTAAGCCTCAATGGTTGCACGTGGCCAGAGTGCTCCATGCAACATGTGCTGGGACCTGAGTCAGCAGGCAGGATAGGGGTCCTGAGCTGTGAAAATAATCTCTAGACTCAAGATGCTACCCTCAATTCTCAGGACTTCACAGACTATTCTTCATACATGTCTGAAATATGGGCATCGGTCTCTATCCTCACTACTCCCCTGCTGGTGCAGGCACTGCTGATCTTCTGGTTGGCATATTATTACATGTTACATCACCTCACCTTGACCAGTGGCCTCTGTCAGATGTCCTTTTGGAGCAGATGAATTTCAGATGATCTGTTCAGCCTTGCTGCATTAACTAGTACTGAGTGACTTCTTGCACAGGAATTTCACTAAACATTTGATGATTATAGACCTAATACCTTCTTGAGGATGACTTTTTTTTGACAGTTACACAGATTTAACTTAGAAAAACAGCAGTGGTGCCTTCAACTCTGTGGTTCCTCACAAGAAGTACATCTAGCCTTCTTCTGGGTTCATGTCATCAACTTCTATCCCCACCATCACCCACAACACAACTCACCATGAGCCAAGAGCATTTGAAGAATTATTGATCTCTGTTATATTCCTGTCATGCCCCCATTCCTACAGTCTGTACTACCTTAGATTCTTAACTTTCAGAAATAAAATTTTACTTCACTCTGTATTTTTCCAGTGGTATATGAGAAAAAAAAAAACCTATGTTCTATATCTTCTAACATATGCTTCTTAGTCAATTTTTGAAATTAACTTTTGGGTTTTTAAGAACTTTTTGCTATCAACAAGAGGAATTTGTGGCTAACAAAAGAGTTTTAGCATTAGGATTATATATCTGCTACTAATTTTCAAAACTCATTTTACTCATTTACCAAGATTTTTGATACTTGTCTTCAGTCAGCTTCTGCCAATCAAGGCTGTTGCAGCTGGTAGGGACATAAATTGATGGTACCTTAGGCATGGCCGAGGCATTGACAGGTCAGAGTCCTCAGCTACAAACTATTCCCTAGTTCTCCAGCATCTTCCTCTTACACAGATTCAGAGAACCTGCTGAGCTGCTCCCCAGACAAGAAACACATGTAGGCAGCTGGGCCACCCACCAAGGAGAGTTCTGTTTGAAGCTGACTGTGGGAGGAACATGTGTAGCTTGCATGCAATAATAAACCCCAACCTCTTCAGCCTCCACCTTGTTGATTTTCAGTGTGAAATCAGTGCCTGACCCACTGCCACTGAACCTCTCTGGGACCCCGGAGGCCCGACTGGAAATCAAATAGATTAGTAGCTGTGGCAACTGGTCTGGTTTCAGCAGGTACCAATATAAATAGGTATTTTCATCACTATATAAAAGGCTCTGACTAGACTTGCAGGAAATGGAGGTTGGCTCTCCAAGGGTGACAGGTAAGTAGAGTGGAGTCTGGCTCGACACAATATCCCCACTGGATCCTAAAATAATGAGAGAGATGTTCAGGGTTATATATAAATATTATGAGCAACTTTCATTTTCCTTATTATATTAACTCATGGTTTATCTTTTTAAAATTTTTGATTTATATAATCAATAATAAACATTTGAAAATGAACCAAATATTTATAATGCACAAAAGACCTTTTTATTCTTCAATATCTTAATCAGAGCCCTGGTCATTGTTCCTTTTAGAGGTTCTTAACAATAAGAGCAAAATATAAATTCTCTTGCCTGGAGCATAGACCATAGACTTCTAACAGATGATTGGAATAAACATGGGAGGCAGTGGGGCCAAAGAGGTCACCCTCCCAGGGATTGTTTTGCATCTCCCCTCCATCCTTATCAGGGACCCAGAGCATCAGCAGCCCCAGGAGTTAAGCAGGGAACCTCCTTCTGAGAATTAAATTGAGAAGTCCTGACCAGTCAAAGCATGGTCAGATCTGAGCTTTTAACTCAGACTCACAAGAGAAAGCCCCTTCCTAGGGACACTATTCAAATCCCCTGGTGGGTACAGTGGTATGGGGAAAGTCAGTGTTAGGAGGGTGAAGCATATGTCTCCTGTGAGCAGTGTGATAAAAAAATCTCTCTGGGGAGCTGATCAGTGGGTACACACAGACATACAGAGTGAAAAAAATAGACATTGGAGATGCCAAAGTTGGAAGAGTGGGAAAGTGGTGAGAAATGAAAAACTACCTAAAGGACACAATGATAATATTCATGTGATGGGTACCCTTAAACCCGTACTTCACCGCTATGCACTATATCCATGTAACCTCACTTATACCTATATATCCATCAACATAAAAAATAATGAAATAATATGCCTTAGAGAGAAACATACAGATAATGTCTAATTTGCCTGTATGATGGGAAAGAAGAATCCAAGTGTGAAAATTTGGATCTTGGGCAGGACACATTGTTCAGGACATACTTCTCTAAGAAAGCATAATGACCTTTACAATATTACAATATGAAAATTTTTGTCTAGGATGGACCTCTGGGAAGTGAGCACCATCCTGCTTTGCTCCTTCCCAGCCCAACTAGAGGGAAAAATGCCACATCCTCGCAAGCACTGCTGGGCAAAGGGCCTGCAAATATAAAAGCATCTGGTGCCTGTTAACAGGACAACATTCAAAAAATTTTTTTTGAAAACAGGATTTATTGAGAGGACAGAAAATCTCCCACAGTGGGAGGGGATCCAAAGGGATTGCCTCTCAAGAATGTTTGATGCAGGGGTTGGAAGATGCCTTTCCCTGGGACCTGGTGAGTTAACTGTATAAGAGCATTCTGTCAAAGATCTTCACAAGGAGAATAGCATATGTCTCTTACATATGGAAAACCAATAGCCCATCTTAAGTAAGAGGAAAAAGGGAAAGAATCTTATATCTTAGGCAGTGAATCAAAATTCCTGGTGAACAGTTGTTGATTCTGGTATAAATCCCATCATAATTACCTCACATATACCAGATTAACCGCAGAGATCTCTTAAGGGAAGCATTTTTCCTTGGATAATAATATACAATGAACAAGAAATAATTTTGCATTATGGTTTCCTGAGTGGTGTTTAAGAAAACCCTTGCCACACAGACTTCCTGGTCC
>NW_007008948.1:0-4771 GCF_000164805.1 Carlito syrichta | reverse complement strand
TTTTTTCATAGTATGCATTGGATGTTCAAGGTCCATTATATGAGTGAGAACATGTGATATTCAGATTTTTGTTTTGTGAGAGGTCACTCAGTATTATAGACTCTAGTTCCATCCAGGTTGCAGCGAAATTCATGATTTTGTTCTTTTTTATGGCTGCGTAGTATTCCATCGTGTATATGTACCACATTTTTTTAATCCAGTCCTCTTTTGATGGGCAGCATGGTTGTTTCCAGGTTCTTGCTATTGTGAACAATGCTGCGATAAACATACGTGTGCAGGTATCTTTTTTATAGAGTGATTTGTGTTCTTCAGGGTATATTCCCAGTAGGGGGATTGCAGGGTCATATGGAAGGTCAATTTTTAGAGCTTTTAGGAATCGCCACACTGCTTTCCACAGAGGTTGCACTAGTTTACACTCCCACCAACAGTTCTAGCCTTTTAAACTGTACAAGAAACTGCCTTTGATATGAAAATTTGTATAAATATAATAAGATAACAAAAGAAAATAACATTTTTTACCCTTTAATTTAAATAAATAGCTTAATTCCTTGTGGAAAAAACTGATACTATAATTTGAGAAATCTCATACTCATATCTTTTTATATTCAACAGTTTCCAGAGTCAATAAAATACTTATTGTTATAAATACTGAAACTTTAAGACTCTCAGGAAAATCAGAGATCAAATTAAATGATTTCAACCGATTTTTAAATCAGCTGAAGTCCTCTTTTAGCCTCTTCCTTTAATGTTTGTTCATAAAAATCAAACATTCAAAACTAGAAGCAGACAAGAGCAAAATTAATGATGTAGTGCCCATTTCTTGTCTTATAGCAACAACAACAACAACAACAATAGTATGGTGTCTGCATTGGCAACTGGAAATGATGACTCTGCCTACGAAGCTTTATTTCACAGTAGTGAATTTCACTTTTACTTGATCCTTCCTGGCCAGGATGCTAACATCACTCAATGTGTAGATGCTCTATGAAGCACCAACTGCCCTCACCTTTCAGTACTTCTAGAAATTGGCCCTTCTAAAATACATTCTAACAAGAGATTGAAAGAGCAGTGATAGCATATAATAAATAAAATGATAATTCCAACCACCCAGGAACAGTCAGGGGATAAAATTTATTTATTTGTTTATTTGTTTGTTTATTTATTTATTTATTTATTTTTTTAGTTGGAGTCTCACTCTGTCACCCAGACTGGAGTGCAGTGGTCACTCCCGGCCATCGAAGCCTCGACCTGCTGGGCTCCAGCGATCCTTCCGCCTCAGCCTTCCGAGTAGCCGGAATTACAGGTGCGCGCTACCACGCCCGGCTAATTTTTTAATTTTATTGTAGAGATGAGGTCTCGCCTGCCCAGATGGGTCTCGAACCCGCGGGCTCAGGCAATCCACTCACCTCAGCCTCCCAAAGGTGAGGAATTACAGGCTGAGCCACCGAGCCCGGCTAAATTTATATTTTAAAGGGAACTGTAGTCGTGATCTATTCTTGGACAGTTACTTGATTGAATTTACTTATATTTAATTTTTTTAGATTAATTATATATTTTTATTTTAAAATTGTGGGGTACAGTTAAGGGTTAGGTATACAAATTTTCATTGTGCAGATACCCTTGTTGATGAGGTGTGCCCCCCCTTCCCCAGACAGGCATTGACTATCATTAATCTCACCTCCCTGCCTCTCCCTGCCCCACCCCCCATAGTTTCCCACCACTGTCAATCTTTTTCTTATAGTTTTATGGTAGTTGTTCAAGGTCCACTTATGAGCGAGAACATGTGATACTCAGATCTTTGTTTCTAGGAAGGTCACTCAGTATTATAAACTCTAATTCCATCCAGGTTGCTGCAAAATTCATGATTTTTTTCTTTTTTATGGCTGTGTAGCATTCCATTGTGTATATGTACCACATTTTTAAAAATCCAGTCCTCTTTTGATGGACAGCATAGTTGATTCCATGATCTTGCTATTGTGAACAATGCTGCGATAAACATACATGTGCAGGTATCTTTTTCATGGAGTGATTTGAGTTCTTCCTTGTATATTCCTAGTAAGGAGTAAGGGGATTGCGGGATCATTTGGAAGGTCAATTTTTAGAACTTTTAGGAATCACCACACTGATGTCCACAGAGGCTGTACTAGTTAACACTCCCACCAATGTGTAGAAGTGTTCCCTTCTCACCACATCCTCTCCAGCATCTGTTATTTTTTTAGTTATTGATGATGGCCATTCTGACTGGAATTAGGTGATTTCTCAGTGTAGATTTAATTTGCATCTCCTTGATGACTAGTGAGGTTGAACATTTTTTCATATATCTGCTGGCTGCTCTTATGTCTTCTTTTGAGAAGTGTCTATTCATATCTTTAGCCCAGTTTGTAATAGGGCTGTTTGCTTTTTTCTTTTCAGCACATTTGAATTCCTTGTAGATCCTTGATGTTAGGCCTTTGTCAGACATGGAGTTGGCAAATATTTTCTCCTAGTCTGTGGGCTGCCTCCCTGCTCTCTTGGTGGTTTCTTTGGCTTTGCAGAAGCTTATCAGTTTAATGAGGTCCCACTTGTCTATCTTATCTCTTATGGCCTGGGCACTTCGGGTTCCCCCTACTGGGAATATACCTGGAAGAACTCAGATCACTCTATAAAAAATATTCTTGCACATGTATGTTTATTGCAGCATTTTTCACAAGAGCAATAACATGGAACCAACTGTGCTGCCCATCAAAAGAGGACTGGATAAAAAATGTGGTATATATACCCAGTGGAATACTACGCAGCCATAAAGAAGAACAAAATCATGAACTTCACACCAACCCGGATGGGATCAAAGTTTATAATACTGAATGATATCTCACAGAAGAAAAGAGTTTAGTATCACATGTTCTCACTCATAAATGGACCTTGAACAACTACTGTATTACTATAAGAAAAGGATTGAGCCGGGCTCAGTGGCTCAGCCTGTAATTCCGTGCCTTTGGGAGGCTGAGGTGAGTGGATTGCCTGAGCCCATGAGTTCGAGACCCGCCTGGGCAGCAAGACCTCATCTCTACAATAAATCAAAAAATCAGCCGGGCGTGGTAGGGCATGCCTGTAATTCCGGCTACGCGGAAGGCTGAGGCGGAAGGATTGCCGGAGCCCAGCAGGCAAGGCTGCAGTGGCCGGGAGCGGCCACTGCACTCCAGTCTGGGTGACCGAGTGAGACTCCAACTCAAAAAGAAGAAAAAGAAAAGGATTGAAGTGATGGGAAACTGCAGGGAGGGGGTTGGAGGGTGGGGAGGTGGGATTGACAGTAGTTGATATCTGCCTGGGGAAGGGGGGCACACCTCATCAATAAGGGTACTTGCACTGTGAATATTTGTATACTCAGTCCTGAATTATACCCCACAATTTTAAATAAAAATTTAAAAAGGGTAAAAAAAGAAATAGATTTCTTAAAGAAAGCACTAAGCACAAAGGAAAAGATGAAAAAATTAGGTCTCATTTGTATGATTTCCTTTTTACAGAATTTATAACAAATAAATTTTAAAATATTATTTGATGACCATATAGAAGAATAACTATAAAGAGAAAAGTCAAATTATAAAATGTATAAGATTAGTATTGTGGATTAACTTGATGAGGCTAAGAAGGCATATAGGACTTGGAGAGTCTCAACTGAGATTAGTTATTTTCTCTAAGGTATTGGAAATAAGTTAAATTCCATTGATCTCTTTCTTCTCCTTCTCCCTCAGGAATCCTAGACATCTTTCTTGGTGTGTGATTGTACCTGGCTGAAAAGTCATTGAACAGAAATTCATCTTCTAAATACACCATTCCTTTGCAGTTTAGCCACCTTTCCTATGAATACTGAAGCTGTCTCATTCTTTGTAAGAACCAAATAAAGGGCAATATTCAATTAGGGTCAGCACTGTGGGTACAAGGACAGCCACAACCACACAGTTGAGCAGGTGTATGTGATCTCAGTTTTCTGAAGACAGACAATGGTGCTGTCCCATAGGTAAGGAACAATTCTTTAGGTGACCCTCCATTCTCCATGCCAACTCATTCTGCACCATGCATCCATCCAACCAAGCTCAGGCCCTACTCTTTAACAATTTTGGAGACCTCTGTTCACACTCCTGACCTGAACAAGAATTCAGTTTGGGTTTTTTTTTTCCTCAGAATTGTGAACATGTGGTAGTGAGTGATGTTTCTTGTAAAGGTTGAAAAGCTCTCTGGGTTACATTTTCTTTTAATTCATTAATAAATTGTGTAGAAATTTGTTTTCTCCTCTAAGTACCTATACAACATACTCAATTTTTATTAATGGCTCATAAAACAAATATTTATTATTTGACTCCTAATATAACCTGATAATTGTTATCTTTTATCTAGAGTCAATAAATTTACTCCAGTTATAACTAGTATAATATATGTATTATATGTGTGTGTATATAGATGATACATGCTACATATATATATAAGATGCTATATTGTGCTATATATTTATGTGTCTAAAATGTGATACCATGCTATGTATGTATGCATATAAGATGATAAATTATAATAAAATAATGTTATATAACTTTTATATACTCTTGGAAAATACTACATAAGTTATAACTTGAGACAAAGTACATAAATCAAACTCTGAAAATTATGATTCGTTTCAGTGTCCTAAAGGCTGAGTATTAAAAAGAATAAAGGAGGAAAGATAGAACACTGTCAGTATGACATGCAGTTTAATTCACTCTTTGCAATTTTCCCACACTTCTAATATGCAAAATTCTGG
>NW_007008947.1:0-1431 GCF_000164805.1 Carlito syrichta | reverse complement strand
GGGTTCCCACCGCCAGTGTGTCCATCTTAGGCCTGACCTGCTGTCTGGAGAAACCCACCGAATATGATGACATGAAGAAGGTGGTGAAGCCGCATCCCAGGGTCCCCGCGAGGGCTGCTGGGCTGCACTGAGCACCAGGTTGTGTCTCTGACTTCAGCAGGGTCACTCGCTCTTCCTCCCTTGATGCCGGGGCTGGCGCTGCTGTCAAAGACCACGTTGTCAAGCTCAGCTCTTGGTATAAGAGTGAATTTGGCTACGGCAACGGGGCTCCAAGAAGCAAGAGCCCCTGGACCACCAGCCCCAGGGCGAGCTGGAGAGGGAGAGGGAAGCCCTCCGCTGCTGGGAAAACCCTGCCACACTCAGGCCCCAGCCACGCCGAGTCTCCCCCCCTCACAGTGTCCGTGCTGGACCCCCTGAAGACTGGGCGGGGGCACTAGGGAGCAAAACCCCATCGTGTGCCATCAATACTCAGTCAAGAAAAAAATACATATATACATATACACTAAGGCCAGGCGCAGCGGCTCAAGCCTGTAATCCCAGCACTTTGGGATTGCCTGAGTCCAGGGGTTCAAGACCAGCCTGGGCAACTTGGCAGGACCTCATCTCCACAATCAGTAAGAAACTGGCCAGTCATGGTGTCTATCATCCCAGCACTTTGGGAGGCCGAGGCGAGTGGATTGCCTGAGACTGTGGGTTCGAGAACAGACCGGGGAACTTGGTGAGACCTTGTCTCTACAATAAATAAAAAATTAGCCAGGCATGATAATACGTGCCTGTAGTTTCGGCTACTTAGAAGGCTGAGGTGGAAGTATCACTGGAGCCCAGCAGGTCAACGCTGCGGTGGCCGTGAGAGTGGCCCTGCACTCCAGTCTGGGCTACAGAGGGAGACTCTAACTGAGACAAACTATATATATATGTATGTGTGTGTGAGTGTGTATATAAAACCACTGAATTGTACACTCTAAAGGATACATTTAATACTATCGGAATTATATCTCAATGTTTAGCTTTGTGTAATTCTATTTATTTTAGATGTAATCTGTATATGTTTAAGATACATTTCAATATCTTACCAAGTCTCTCTGTGATTTCCATTGAAAACATGTATTAGAGTCATTGATGGTAGACTTGCATTTAAAGACAAGAGTTGGGCAACCCCTCCGGGTCCCCTCCTGCTATGGGAGCTTTTCTGTCGTATCAATAAATCCTGCATTTAAAAATAAAAATAAAGACGAGAGTTAAATAACCCTAAGTATACAGAACTGACGTGCTCTGGAGAACTTGCTGATCCTTATATGAACAAGCCTGTTCATCCCATCCATAAACATCAGTTGAGTTCCAGAGGCAGTTGTAAGTGTGAGAGGCTCTGGAGTGTGTTGAGAGGGAAGCCACTCCCACCGGGCAGGTGAAGAGTGTGACAGCTGTCACCCT
>NW_007008946.1:0-1243 GCF_000164805.1 Carlito syrichta | reverse complement strand
TCAGCTAGCTAGCTTGTTAGCTAATGAGTTAAGTCAGATGATATGCCACTACCTAGCACGTTAGAAAACGAGTAAGCTAGCTAATCAGTCAGCTGGTTAAATCAGCTAGCTTGCTAGCGTGATAACTAAGTCAGCTTGTTAGCTAGGTGACTAGCTAGTTAGCTAACAATTTAAGGCTACTGGCTAGCTAGGTAGCAAGCTAGGTAAGTCAGTTGGCTAGCTAGCTGGTTAGCTGGTTAATTCAGCTAGTTAATAGAACTGGCAAACAAACTGGCAAGGTAGGTAACTAGATAGTTAAGTAAGCTAGATAGCTACTTGGCTAGCTAGTGGTGTCTTCAGGTTAATTCAGTTGGGTAACCAACTGGCTAGCTGGTTAAATCATCTAGTTTAGTCATCTGTCTAGCCAGTTGTGTAGGTAGGTAGCCAGCAAGAAAAGTCAGCTTGCTAGTCAGCAAGGCTAGCTGTTCAATTCACCTAGTTAAGTCAGCTGGCTAGCCTGCTGGCTAGGTAGGTAGCTAGCTAGATTAGTTAGCTGGGTAACCAGCTTGCTAGCTTAAGTCAGCAAGATAAGTCAGCTGGCTAATCAGCTGGCTAGATAGGTTGCCAGCTAAGCTAATTAACTCAGCTTGGTAGCCAGCTGAGTAGCTGGTTAAGTCAGCTAGTTAAGTTAGCTGGCAACCAGCAGGCTAGATATTTAAGTCAACTCATTAAGTCAGCTGGCAACCAGCAGGCTAAGTAGTTAAGTCAACTCATTAAGACAGCTAGTTAGTTAAAAAACTAGTTAAGTTAGATGGCCAGCTAGTTATTTCAGCTACTTCAGTCAGCTGGCTGGCTAGGAAACTAGGTATATAAGTCAGCTAGTTATATCAGCTGGGTAGCTAGGTAAGTCAGCTAGTTATGGCAGCTGGCTAGCTAGATAGCTAGCTAGGTAGCTAGATGGTTAAGACAGCTACTTAATCCAGCTGTCTAGATAGGTAGCTAGCTGGTTAAGTCAGCTTGCTATCTAGCTAAGTCAGCGTTTTAAGTCAGCTGGCTAGCCAGTTGCCTAGTTGGGAAGATAGCTAGTTAAGTCAGCTGGCTAGCTAATTAGCTAGCTAGTTAAGTAATCTAGTTAAGTCAGCTCACTAGCCAGCTGGTTAGCTAGGTAGCTGGGTAGTTAAGTCAGCTGGCAAGCCAGTGAGCTACATAGGTAGCTAGCTAGTTAAGACAGCTGGCTATCGAGCTGGCTAGCTAGGTAGCTAGG
>NW_007008945.1:0-810 GCF_000164805.1 Carlito syrichta | reverse complement strand
TATGCTCTTTGTTCTATACCCTGATTAATACAAAAAACTTTTCTAAGTTAACTCTAGGTTCAATCCAAGTTAACTGATTCCCAATATTTTTAACAATTAATATTATCAACTTAACACTATACTATAATCTATAAGTTTAGTTAAATGACTTAACTGTCAGTTATACTATTATCCTATTACGATTTAACGTAATGCCTTATAACTCAGTTAAAACTTATTCTTAAACTACCAAACTTTACTATATTTCATATGTTTCATATGTCTAAACTTTAATTTTTATATGATCTAGTTATTGGACTTTAATACTATGCTATATCCTATTAAGCTAATACCTCATCATTAATTCTTTCATAAATCGTATAGTAACTATTACACTTGAATAATGTAGCAAAAGGAAACAAAACAGCAAGCATAGATTTACGCAGCTATGAGTGTATATGTATATATTTTATCCTAACAAATCTACTCTAAAAATCAAATAGTAGCTGTCACACTCTTGAACAAGGAAATGCAGGTTTGCCAAGATGGCGGCCATGGGCTGAAGCAGACAGAGTTTCGGTAATTAACGAAACAAAAGAAAACGTTCTGCCTGGCTAGGGGCAGGGCGACAAAACTATCATGGTAATTTAGTTTCTAATCTTAGTCCTAGGAGAAACTGCCTTTGGAAACAAGAGCTGACTAACCAGTCTACAAGGAAATAGAAGTTTAAAAATATCTAGAAAAAAGTACAACTTAGAAGGGACAAGGTCATATAAAATAATTCTTACTGTGCAACTTTCCATCAGATGTATAGAGATTTACTTATAAATT
>NW_007008944.1:0-751 GCF_000164805.1 Carlito syrichta | reverse complement strand
TCCAAAACCTGGGTTCAGGGAGTCTCCCACCACAGCCTCCCAGGGACCTGGCTGACGGCCTTGGTCCAGGGTGCCTGGCCTGGACTTGCATGTTCTGTCAATGGGGCAATGCAAAGAATGCCCCAGGATGGTGATGCCACACCCTGTGTACCGGGGACTGCATGGGCCACCACGGGAGACTCCAGTGTTTGCATTCTGGGGAGCGATGAGGTCTCACTATGTGTCCCAGGCTGGTTTCAAACTCCTGGGTTCATGCAGTCCCCCACCTGAGTCTCCCAAAGCCAGAGCCTGAATGTGTGCTGATGCACCGTCTTTCGGGAATTCTAGGCCCAAGGTTGGGGCCTCTTTCCCAAATGATCTCTGTCTGTTCAGGATGATCCCATCTCCAAACACAAATGGATTGTCTTCTCTTTTTTTCCTTTCTCCTTGAGTCTCACTCAATTGCCCAGGTTGGAGGGCAGTGGCTCGCTCCCAGCCACCACAACATTGGTCCACCGGGCTCTGCTGAGCCTTTCTCCATTTTTTGGAGGAGGCGGAATGACAGGCACGCACCACCACGCCTGCTCATTAGGGATGGATGGTAGATACGAGTTTGTGCCGAGGTGCTCGGGTGGGTCTTGGCCTGTGGGCTCGGGATGGCCTCTGGTTTGTCTTCCCAAAGTCCTGGGATGATGAAGATAGGCCCCTGAGCACAGCCTTGATCATTCATCGAAAAGGAACCAGAATGCCTGGCATGGAGTAACATGCCTGG
>NW_007008943.1:0-610 GCF_000164805.1 Carlito syrichta | reverse complement strand
AGCTTCTGGACTCCTGCACCAAATAGGGGGCAGCCATTGAGGGTTGGATTGGTGTTATTAGGTGCTGAGCTTGGCAGACACTCACATGGAGGGGCGGTGGTGGAAGGAGAGAAGTTTTACCAGAGAATGGATTTCTGTCTTTCTTTCTTTCTTTCTTTCTTTCTTTCTTTCTTTCTTTCTTTCTTTCTTTCTTTCTTTCTTTCTTTCTTTCTTTCCTTCCTTCCTTCCTTCCTTCCTTCCTTCCTTCCTTCCTTCCTTCCTTCCTTCTTTCTTTCTTTCTTTCTTTCTTTCTTTCTTTCTTTCTTTCTTTCTTTCTTTCTTTCCTTCCTTATTTTCTTTCCTCACTAGGTGGCCTGGGCTGCTCTCAAACATCCCAACCCTGGGCCAGAAGCGATCCTCCCACCAAGGCCTGCCCTCACCCAAGGTTTTATGGGATTTCCTTAGGGTCTATGTGTGGGCTTCCTATAGTTTCCAGCCTGGTCTTGATCTCCCGGGCTCTTGCCATCTTCCCATCTCGGCCTTCCCGGGTGCCAAGGAGGCAGGCGTGAGTTGCTCGGCCATCCCTACCCTCTGAATGTTTGAGTCATGCCCTACCTTTCACCAAAGTGGC
>NW_007008942.1:0-813 GCF_000164805.1 Carlito syrichta | reverse complement strand
TGCAGATCTAATCACAATGGCAAATATATGGTACCATCCATGTCGCCCGGCAAAGCTGGAGTGGATAATATAAATGTGGAATATACACACAATGGAATATTATGCAGCCATAAAAAAGGACAAGTATAGGGATTTTGCAGAACGTTCGATGGATATGAAGGAGGTCCCTCATTCTCAATTATTTATCACAGAAACAAAGAACAGAGTTCCATATGTTCTCCCTCATGAGCTGAACTTGATCAATTACAGTGCTATAAGAAAGAGATTGGCAGTAGTGGAAAACATTTTAGGGGGAGGGGTTAGATTGGCAGTGGAGGGATAGTGCAAACTTAGGGAGGGCCATCACTCATCAACCAGGGAGCCTGCATAATCAATATTTGTATTTGTAACTCTGAATGGTACACCAATTTTTTTTAAAAATTAAAATAAATAAATAAATAAGTAAATGAAAGCTGTAAAACGTGCAAATGAATTTATTTTTTTTATCCAATTTTTTTTTTTTTTGCTTTAAAGATGATTACTATTCAGGGTTGGGTATAGCAATGTGTACTATGCAGGGCTTGAGATTTAAGAATTGTATAACACTCCAAAAGTAACTCCTTTTTGTATTAATACGTTAGAATACATGGTATAATACAGCTTTCAAAATTGACAACTAGTTTGTTTCTCACAGAAATGACGCATGTTTTATTCTGCATAAATTGAAACTTGCTGAGATTCCAGATGTATATCATCCCTAGATAACTGAACCTTGAGGATCAGTGTACCTAAATGCTATTCGGAACACAGAATGCAATATAAGTCTTCAAAATT
>NW_007008941.1:0-741 GCF_000164805.1 Carlito syrichta | reverse complement strand
CTAGGTAAGTACTTAGCTAATTAAGTCAGCTGGCTTGCCAGCTTGCAAGCTGGTTAAGTCAGTGAGTAAGTGAGCTGGCTAGCTTGCCTGCTAGCTAGGTGGCTAGATACTTAAGCCTGCTGTCTAACTAGATGTCTATCTAGTTAAGTCATCTAGTTAAGTTAGCTGGGTAGCCAGCTGGCTATCTAGGTGGCTGGCAGGTTAAACTGGCTGGTTAGCAGGTTGGTCAGGTAGGTGGCCAGCTAGTTATGCCGGCTGGTTAGCCTGCTGACCAGCAGGGTGGCTGGCTAGTTAAGCCGGCTGGCTATCCGTTTATCCAACCAGATAGCTAGCTAGTTAAATCAGCTGGCTAGCTGACTAGTCAGCCAACTATCTAGTCAGCTAGTTAAGTCAGCTAGCTAGCCAGCTAGCTAGTTAAGTAATCTAGCAAGTCAGCTAAGCATTCACCTAGCTAGTTAAGTCAGTTAGCTAGGCAGTTAGATAGCTTGTTTGCTAGCTAGTTATGTCAGCTACACAGCCAGCTAGCTTGTCAGCTGACTAGTTAAGCCAGGCAGCAAATGAGCTAGTTACTTAGGTAATGAGTCAGCTAGCAACTCAGATACCTGGTCAACTAACTAGTCAGCTTGCTCACCAGCCAACAGGTCAACTTACTTGTCAGTTCACTCGCAGGACAACAGGTCAGCTAACTGCTCGACTTGCTTGCCAGCTGATGAGTTAAGTCAGCTCACCGGTCGGCTCACT
>NW_007008940.1:0-705 GCF_000164805.1 Carlito syrichta | reverse complement strand
GTCAGGAAGCATTCCGCCTCGGCTCCCAAGGCATGGGGCTGATGGTTGTGATCCACAGTGCCCAGACTGGTCTTGTACATTCTGTTGGTGGGGTAGATGCAAAGGAATGCCCTGGGTCAGAGGCCACTGCTTCCATGCGTGACTCCAGTGTTTGCATTCTGGGGAGCGACAAGGTCTCACTACGTGGCCCAGGCTGGTCTCGAAATCCCAGGGTCCAGTGGTCCCCTGCCTTGGTCTTTCAGAGCCACAGTCGATTGTCTGCCTATCCACCATCTTTTGGGAACTCTAGGACCAAGGCTGGGGCCTCCTACCCAAATGACTTGTCTGTTTGTGATGGTCCCAAAAGCATACATATATTTTTAACTTTGAGTCAGTGTCTCACTCCCTTGCCCAGGCTGAAGGGTGGTGGTTTGTGCTCGGCCACCACAGCCTTGGCCTACCAGGCTTTGGTGAGACTTTCCTCAGCCTTCCTAGGAGCTAGAACGACAGGCACGTGCCACCACACCTGGTTCATTTTGGATGGAGAGTAGAGACGAGGCCTCACCTGGTTGCCTGGGTCAGAGTGTGGGCCTTCCTGGTGCACATTTCTCACCTTGGAGAGGAAAGCCAGCATAAACCCAGCCAGGAAGATACAGGAACTACAGCACCACTGTGGGGGCAGCCATTGGAGGGTTGGGGCTGGAAGGTGCCAAGCTTGGGGAACCG
>NW_007008939.1:0-628 GCF_000164805.1 Carlito syrichta | reverse complement strand
TATATTTGAAATACCCTTCTCAGTTTAATTATTTGATTTCTTAATGTTTGATGGCCCCTCTCGACTATAGCTTGACCTTGAGGATTATACGGAATTCCTGTAGAGAGATGCCAAACTGAGTACAAAACGACTGAAAAGTTTGATGCATAAGCACAAGCATTATCAATTTTTAATTGTTTAGGAATACCCAGCTGAAAAAAAACACAAGTTATTAAATGTTGGACTACATCTTTATACTTCCCCAGTTCTGGGTGAGGCTAAAATTACGTGGGAAAATGTATCCACTGTCACATGTAGAAATGACAATTTCCCAAAATTTGGAAATGAGTAGCATCCATTTACCACAAAACATTAAGTTTTAAGGTGTGGGGATTAACTCCTGAGGAGAGGGGGTTATTAGAATTAGGACACGAAGTACAATTTTTTTATGATTTGTCTAGATATTTCTCTTGGAATGTGAAACTGGTGCCTTAAAGCTGCAGCGTTTGGGTGATCAATTTTATGGGATTGCTAAGCTTGATTGACTAAATAACCCACATGGAGAGGGCACATAACCGATTATGTCAAGGCATCTGCTAATTGATTACCTTGATGTAGAGGTCCAGGGAGTCCAGTATGAAATCTAATG
>NW_007008938.1:0-2825 GCF_000164805.1 Carlito syrichta | reverse complement strand
GTCATTTTCTCATAGTATTACTTTGGATATTCAAGGTCCATTATATGGGTGAGAACTTGTTACTCGGATCTTTGTTTCTGTGAGAGATCACTCAGTATTACAGACTCTAGTTCCATCCAGGTTGCTGTGAAATTCATAATTTTGTTCTTTTTTATGACTGCATAGTATTCCATCGTGTATATGTGCCACATTTTTTTAATTCAGTCCTCTTTTGATGGGCAGCATTGTTGCTTCCAGGTTCTTGCTATTGTGAAAAATGCTGCTATAAACATACGTGTGCAGGTATCTTTTTTATAGAGTGATTTTTAGTTCTTCAGGATATATTCCCAGGAGGAGGATTGCGGGGTCATATGGGAGGTTGATATTTAGAGCTTTCAGGAATCGCCACACTGCTTTCCACAGAGGTTCCACTAGTTTACACTCCTACCAACCGTGTAGAAGTGTTCCCTTTTCACCACACCCTCTCCAGCAGCTGTTATTTTTTGAGTTGTCGATAATTGTCATTCTGACTGGAGTTAGGTGGTATCTCAGTGTGATTTTGATTTGCATCTCTCTGATGATTAGTGAGGTTGAACATTTCTTCATGTGTCTGTTGGCTGCTTGAATTTCTTCCTTTGTTAAGTGTCTGTTCATACCTTTTGCCCATTTTATAATGGGGTTGTTTGGTTTTTACTTTTCAGCACGTTTGAGTTCCTTGTAGATTCAAGATGTCAAGCCTTTGTCAGACCTGGTGTTGGCAAATACTTTTTCCTAGTCTGTAGGCTGTTCCCCTGCTCTCTTGATGGTTTCTTTGACTTTCCAGAAGCTTGTCAGTTTAATAAGGTCCCACTTGTCTGTCTTCTCTCTTACGACCTGTGGGTTTCGAGTTTTGTTCAGGAATTGGATGCCAGTTCCAATTTCCATGAGGGTATGTCCTTCATTTTCTAAGGTTTTTATTGTTTGAGGTTTTACATTTAGGTCTCTGATCCATTTGGAGTTAATCTTTGTGCATGGGGATAGATAGGGGTCCTGTTTCAATCTTCTGCCTGTGGTCAGCCAGTTTTCCCAGCACCACTTACTGAATAGGTTCTCCTCTCCCCAGTGGTAGGTGGTGAAGGCTTTGTCAAAGATGAGTTGGTTGAGAAATTGAGGTTTTGCTTCTGGAATCTCAATTCTATTCCATTGATCTATATGCCTGTTCTTATACCAATACCAAGCTGTTTTGATGATTGTAGCTTTATAGAAAAGTTTGAAGTCTGGTAATGTCATACCACCTGCTTTGTTTTTTTTTTCTGAGGATTGTTCTGGCTATTCTTGGACGTTTGTGTTTCCATATGAATTCCTATGTTGTTTTTTCTATGTCTGAGACGGATATTGCTGGTAGTTTGATATGTATTGCATTGAATTTGTAGATTGCCTTAGGTAAGATGGACATCTTCACAATGTTGATTCTTCCAATCCATGAGCATGGGATATTTTTCCACTTGTTTGTGTCATCTTTGATTTCTTTGAGCAGTGTTTTCTAGTTTTCATTGTAAAAGTCTTTCACGTCTCTGGTTAGGAAATTGCCAAGGTATTTCATTTTTTTGTGACTTTTGTGAATGGAAGTGCGCTTTTTATTTGGGTTTCTGTTTGTTTATTATTGGTGTAAAGAAATGCGATTGTCTTTTGCACATTTATTTTGTATCCTGAGACTTTGCCATAGGCCTTTATCAGTGTAAGGAGGTTTTTGACAGATTCTCTTGGAGTTTCAAGATACACAATCATACCATCTGCAAAGAGAGATAACTTGACTTCCTCTTTTCCTATTTGGATACCCCAGTTGCCTTCTCTTCTCTTATAGCTCAAGCCAGGACTTCCAATACGATGTTGAACAGGCGGGGTGAGAGTGGGCATCCTTGTCTTATTCCAGTTCTCAGGGGAAATTGTTCCAATTGTTGCCCATTTAGGAGTATGCTGGCTGTGGGTTTCTCATAGATGGCTTTTACTATTTTGAGGTATGTTCCCCGTATGCCTAGATGTTCGAGGGTTTTTATCCAGAAGCGGTGCTGGATTTTATCAAAAGCATTTTCTGCATCTAATGATATAATCATGTGGTTTTTGTTTTCACATCTGTTGATATATTTAATTACAATTATGGTTTTACAAATGTTGAACCAGCCTTGCATTCCAGGTATGAAGCCTACTTGATCATGATAGATGATTTTTGAGATGTATTGTTGAATCCACTTTGCTAGGATCTTGTTGAGGATTTTAACATCTATGTTCATCAAAGATATTGTCCTGTTGTTCTCTTTCTTTGTTGGATCTTTACCTGGCCTGGGTATCAATGTGATGTTGGCTTCGAAAAGTGATTTGGGGAGAGTTCCATGTTTTTCAATTGCCTGGAATATCTTCAGTAGGATTGGTATCAGCTCCTTCTTAAATGTCTTATAGAATTCTGCTGGAAAGTCATCTAGACCAGGGCTTTTTTTGGGTGGATAGTATTCTTATTACGTAGTGGATTTTCTTGATAGTTATTGGTCTATTTAGGGTTTGAATTTCTTCTTGTTTCAATCTAGGTAGGTTGTGTGAGGTCAGAAAGTCATCCATTTCCTTAAGGTTTTCAAGTTTGTTTCCATACAAGTGTACGTAGTACTCTCCAATGATCTTTTTTATTTCTTCAGGGTTAGATGTGACTTCATCTTTTGTGTTTCTGATTGTGCTTATTATGTGACTTCATCTTTTGTGTTTCTGATTGTGCTTATTTTGATTTTTTCTCGTTTTTTCATGGTTAGTCTAACTATGGGACCATCGATCTTCTTTATAATTTGAAGAGCCAGCTTTTTGTTTCATTGATTTTTTGT
>NW_007008937.1:0-834 GCF_000164805.1 Carlito syrichta | reverse complement strand
TTGCTGTGGAGATCAAAATTTCCTAAGACAGAATAATATTCTATTGTGTATACACACAACATTTCTCTTTATTGGTTCATCTGTGGACAGTCATTTAGGTTGTTTTCATAATCTTGACTATTGTGAACAATGGTGCAAGGAACACAGGAGTAAGATATATCTTTAGCATACTGATTTAATTTCCTTTGATATATACCCAGCAGTGGGATTGTAGCATCATATGAAAGCATATGAAAGCATTGTATGTACTTGGCATCCTTACTGAAGATAAATTCACCTGTCAGTTGATTTCTGGGTTCTCTATTTTGTTCCATAGATTTGTATGCTAGTAACATACTGCTTTGATTACTCTATATTTGTAATATATTTTGAAGACAGGAAGTGTGATACCTCCAGCATTTTTTCTTTTTCTCAGGATTACATTTAGGGTCTTTGTAGTACTATATGAATGTTAGGATTGCTTTTTTTTATTTTTGTAAAAAATGCCTTTGGGATTTTGACCAGCATTGCATTGAATCTGCAGATTACTTTTGATAGTATGAACATTTTAACAACATTATTTCTTCAAAGAATTGCATTATTGTTCAGTCAGGAAAAAAGTAGGACTTCATAGAGAATACTAGCAAAAAACAATTCCTTACAGAGTTTGCCCCTTTCAAGGATATATACAACAACACAGCAAATGGGGGAATATGTGATGCAAGGAGACTCACAGAATAGAGAACAGATAAGAGCAGCTGGATAAATCAAAAGATCTCACAATCCTGAGGGAAATATGAGACATAGAAATGCTAAGTAATTTGAATTTTCTTTACCCTGCAACAAATACTTT
Organism: Carlito syrichta; assembly: GCF_000164805.1. Taxonomy (NCBI): domain Eukaryota; kingdom Metazoa; phylum Chordata; class Mammalia; order Primates; family Tarsiidae; genus Carlito; species Carlito syrichta. Next base: position 2 of record NW_007008937.1, on the reverse strand, counting down.
TT
>NW_007008936.1:0-1171 GCF_000164805.1 Carlito syrichta | reverse complement strand
GAATTTAAAGAAAAAAAATTTGTTCATAAGTATTTTGTCGCATATGCTTGCTAAAAGAGGAATTAAAGTTTCCTCAACACAATTATCTTGTTTTCTCCATTTTGTGCAAAAACAGTGTCCCTGGTTCCCTGAAGAAAGCATCATTAATTTAGAAACATGGAAAAGGTTGGGGAAAAATGTAAAGTTTATTACACTCTTCACGGTCCAGAACGAGTGCCTGTAGATACTTTCCCATTATGGAATATAATTAGAGATATCTTAGATCCACAACAGGTGATTGATAAAATGACCATTAGAGTAAAAGTGGAACCAGGTGAAAGAGCTCCCTTAATAATCCCTGTTCTTTCCCAGGAAATGTTAGCCACTGCCCCTGTTGATGATGATCCTCGACCCCCTGAGGATCAGGAAAGCTTAAAAGTAGACGCAGCTATGTATCATGAAGAAAAATATTCAGATAATTTAAATTTGCACGTTGGTGCCAAAAGACCTCTGGTAAGAGGCGCCGGGAGGCAGTGATTGTGATTTGTAACTATCTTGAATTAAGAGGAGAAAATTGTCTTTCTCTACTGATACCTGTTATATAAAAGGGCTGTTGTCTCATATTTTAAAATGGCACCATTCCTGTTAATAAGCAGTTACAGCAACGAATAATTGTTAGAAACCAACCATTTTACATAGGTCATATTAGATTTCATTCAGGATTCCCTGGACCTCTACATCAAGGTAATCAATTAGCAGATGCCTTGACATAAACAGTCATGTGCCTTTTGCTTATAGGTTCATTAGTCAATCAAGCTCAGCAATCCCATAAAATTCATCACCAAAACACTGCAGCTTTAAGACACCAGTTTCACATTCCAAGAGAAACGGCTAGCCAAATCATAAAAAAATTTACTTTGTGTCCTATTTCTAATAACCTCTCCCCTCAGGAGTTACTCTCCATGGATTAATCCCTAATGTTTTGTGACAAGTGTATGTTACTCATTTCCAAAGATTTGGAAAATTGTAATTTTTACATGTGACAGTTCATACATTTTCTCATATAATTTTAGCCTCATCCTGAACTGGGTAAGCCTATAATGATGCAGTCCAACATTTATTTTCTTGTTTTTTACAGTTGTGTATTCCTAAACAATTAAAAACTGATAATGTTTCCTGCTTAAGCATCAAA
>NW_007008935.1:0-774 GCF_000164805.1 Carlito syrichta | reverse complement strand
TCATTTACATATTTTCCTGCTTTCATTTATTTATTTTAATTTTTTAAGAAATATGGGGTACAATTCAGAGTTAGATATATAAACTATGGCTATGAAGGGTCCTGATTGATTAGGTATGCCCCGCCATTACTTAGCAATATCCCTCCACTGTCAATCTTACCCGTCCCCCTAAACAGGTTTCCACTAATGCCAATCACTTTCTTACAGCAATATAAGTGATCAAGTTTAGCTCAAGAGTGAGAACATATGGAACTCTGTTTTTTGCTTCTGTGATAAATCACTAAAACTGAACTACCTCATATCCCTCAAAGGTTCTTTAAAATCCTTCTATCTGTCCTTTTTTATGGCTGCATTGTATTCTGCTGTGTATATACCACATTTATTTTATCCTTTCCAGCTTTGATGGGCAACATGGTTGGTACCATTTTTTTTGCAATTGTGATTAGAGCTGAAAAAAAACATACTGGTGTTGGTACGCTTTTGCTAAAATGATTTGAGTTCCTCCAGGTATATTCTCGACAGGGGAATTACTGAGTCACATGGTTTGTCAATATCTTGTCCTTTACATATCACCAAACAGTTTTCCAAAGATGTTGCTCTACTTTTCAGTTCACATGTAGTGCAGAAGCATTTATTTCATCCCAAATCCTGACCTACATCTGTTATTGTTTGTTTTATCAAAGATGGCCTGTCTTACAGGGGGTATGTGGTATTTCAAAGTGGTTTCATTTGCATTTCTTTGATGATGAGTAAGGCTGAGCAATCTTCATGTGT
>NW_007008934.1:0-543 GCF_000164805.1 Carlito syrichta | reverse complement strand
CCCACCTCGACCCCAAGCAAAACCCAGAAAACCTTGGTTGAGGGCAGTCCTCGGCGGGAGTATCACCTCCAGCCCAGAGTTCAAGACAAGGTAGGAAGACCAGGATTTGGACCAAATGGAAACCTGTGATTGCAGCAGTTTGGGATGGCCACCCTGAGAGAATGATCTGAGTTGTGTGGTTTGAGAGCACCTTGAGCAATCTAGTGAGGAAAGAAAAGTAAGAATGAAAGAAGGAAGGAAGGAAGGAAGGAAGGAAGGAAGGAAGGAAGGAAGGAAGAAAGAAGGAAAGAAAAATAAATCCATTCTCCTGCAAACATTCTGACCTAAATCTGTTCACTCCCGCCCTCCCAAATGTGAGGGTCATCCATACTCAGCAATTTCCAGCACCAACCTCCCCTATGTCTGCCACCCTTTGGTGAAGGAGTTCACGAGTCTCCCTAACTGGATTTCTTCCAACCTCCTCTCCAAGGTAAGAAATGTGTCCCAGGCAGGCTGACCATCAGACTTGGCAACGAGGGTCTTCCACCAAGAAAGTCCAGGAAC
>NW_007008933.1:0-815 GCF_000164805.1 Carlito syrichta | reverse complement strand
CAGAAGCCAAGATGTTTTACGTTTGTTTTAATAAAAAAAGGGGGAAATGTTGGGAGCCAACATCTATAGCTACATGGCTGAGGCCCTGTAAAGGCCCATCTGGAAGATCGCCTCTGACATAGGATATCAGTTATACCTATGATATTGGCGTGTGATTGGTGACCAGTGTGCATACATGGCAGTAAAACTTATAAGTGAATCTCAGTACACTTGATGGAAGGTGCATGGCGGAATTGTTTCTGTCTTTCTAAGTTTAGCTTCTTTCTAGATATTTTTTTACTTCTATTTCCTGGTAGACTGGGTAGTCCTTGTTCCCGAAAGCTGTTTCCCCTAGGGCTAAGATTAGAAACTAAATTACCATGATAGTTCTGTCCCCTGCCCCTAGCCAGGTAGAACGTTTTCTTTTGTTTCGTTAATTACCGAAACTCTGTCTGCTTCAGCCCATGGCCGCCATCTTGGAAGCCCTGCATTTCCTTGTTCAAGAGTGTGACAGCTACTATTTGATTTTTAGAGTAGACTTGTTGGGATAAAATATATACATATACACTCATAGCTGCGTAAATCTATGCTTGCTGTTTTGATTCCTTTTGCTACATTATTCAAGTGTAATAGTTACTATATGATTTATAAAAGAATTAACGATAAGGTATTAGCTTAATAGGATATAGCATAGTATTAAAGTCCAATAACTAGATCATATGAAAATTAAAGTTTAGACATATGAAACATGAATTATAGTAAAGTTTTGTAGTTTAAGAATAAGTTTTAACTGAGTTATAAGGCGTTATGTTAAATTGTAATAGGTAATAGTATAG
>NW_007008932.1:0-1746 GCF_000164805.1 Carlito syrichta | reverse complement strand
TTTAGCCGTCAGCAAGATGCCCTGTAGATTTCAGGACTGAGGACTCATATAGCCCAGATACCTTATTTTTAGCAACAGTCATGCAGTTACCTGTATATGAGTACTTCTGTTAACAAATACATGCGTTGAAAGATTGATACTTGTTTAGATCTTAGGAAGATGTCATATATTTTTTTCGAGATTGAGAAAACATGTCACCCTCATTCCTTATTCTTTCTTAGGAAAAGTCAGTGCATTTGTCTGTATATGAGCATTTCATTTCCCTAGTTTATGCTTCAAAAACCCAAATTCGTGGTTAGCCCTTAGCAAGAAACCCTGAAGTTTTACTGGGATGGAGGACACTTGTAAACAAGATTCTTTATTCTTCCATAGCAAAAGGACGTGTAGCATTCTTTATATGAGGAATCCCATTGTTGAAATTCCTGCTTCTTTCTCAGTAAGATGCCAAGATATTTCCTGGTGACCTAGAATTACAGTTGCTTGGATATCAAGGGAAAGACTCCCATAAAGTTCTTGAGGAATTGGAACCAAAGATTCCTGGTCCCTTTTCAAAAGACACACTAAAAATGTGGTGACATAGAAGCTCAGATTGCTGATTAAACCTTATCAAAAGACATTGTAAATTTAGGCGATTGAGAACTCCAAGAACCGGATTCCCTTTCCGTTCTCAGAAAGATGCCTTGAATTTCCCTGTCCATGTGGAATCAAAAATGCAGATGCCCAGATGTTTACTAGGGACGTAGTATCCATGGATCCTGGTTACATTTTAATAATACGTACTAAAAATTTGGAAACAGCTAAAACCTCGGCCCCTCTACAAATAAAGTACAAACGGAAATTTAAGGATTACCATGTTCATCTTAAGACCAGAGTTACATCCAGATACGGCAATATGATACTTTTTTTTCCAGCAGTCTGGCCTTAATTGTCCCGAGGAATTTCAGGGATTTCTACTACCAGATACCCGATTACAACTCTCAAGAGGTCCAGAATATTGCTGGAGTCCTGAGATGACTGATTCATAATACCCACTGAAACATCAGACGAGTTCAAAGCCTTGTTTCTTGTTTATACCACAGAAAGACTCCCTGAGAATTTTTTGGATTGTGCACTAGTGTATCACAGATTCCTTATTCTTCTTTACCGAGGGGCCGTGTAATGTCCTGTAGATGAGGACTCCCTTTCCCCAGAATCCTGTTTGGAATCCCTGATTCTTGTTTTGCCGTTAGCAAGATGTCATGTAGATATTGTGACGGAGGAACCTTGTAAAAGAGGTTTCTTAGTTCTCCTTAGGTAGAGATCATATAGATTCTGCATATGAGGACTGCTATTACCTATGTTCCAGCTTATAAACCCTGATTATTGTTTAGCCCACAGCAGATGACCTGTTGATTTTAAGGACTGAGGACTGCTATAACCCCGATTCTTATTCTTCCATGGCAAGGGGCTGTGTATTTTCCTGTATATAAGAACTCTCATCAGATACATCCTGCTTCGAAACTCTGATTCTTTTAGAACTTTCCGAGATGCTCTATAGATTTTTGGGATTAAGGACTCGTATAACCCAGATTCCTTAATCTTTATTACCAAAAGATCATGTAGATGCCTGCAAATAATGACTCCATTTTCCAGATTCATGCTCAAAAACACCATGATTCGTGTTTAGCACATAGGAGATGACCTTAATGCTTTTTGGGATTGAGGACACGAGTAACACAGATTCCTTATTCTTACTTACCTATAGGC
>NW_007008931.1:0-1289 GCF_000164805.1 Carlito syrichta | reverse complement strand
CCCTTTCCAAGCCCTGCTGATTTCCCTCCCTTCACTGTTGAAGAGCTGCAGCCAAGGAATATCCATTGCCTAAAGTCATTTTGGTGTTTGTTAGGTCCATGAAGATATTCCCATTTTCATTCTTAACACTGGAGATGTGTGCTTTCTCTCTCCTTTTCTAAATCAGTCTGGCTAGAGGATTACCAATTTTGTTCATCTTTCTTAAAAACCAATTTTGTTTGATGTTGCTAATTTCTCTTGTCATCGCTTTTCTATCTTATTATTTATATTCTTATTCCATACTTATTATTTGTTTCTTTCTACTTACTATAAGTATACTTTGCTCTACCTTAAGGTGGAAACTTTGAGCACTGTTTTTTTGTTTGTTTGTTTGCTTTTTTGAGTTGGAGTCTCACTCTGTTGCCCAGACTGGAGTGCAGTGGCTGCTCCCAGCCACCTCAGCCTCAACCTGCTAGGCTCTGGCAATCCTTCCACCTCAGCCTTCCAAGTAGCCAGAATTACAGGCATGCACTACCACGCCCAGCTGATTTTTTGATTTATTGTAGAGATGAGGTCTCGCTGCCCAGGTGGGTCTCGAACCCGTGGCCTCAGGCAATACACTCACCTCAGCCTCCCAAAAGCACGGGATTACAGGCTGAGCCACCAAGCCCAGCTGGGCACTGTTTTAAGTCCTTTTTTTCCCCCTAATATGAGCATTTACACTTAAGCATGGTCCTCTAAGTACTGCTTTAGCTGCTCCTCACAAATTTTATGTTGTGTTTTTGGATCATTCAATTCATAATATTTTATAATTTTTCTTTTGATTTCCTTTTGCCCATCATTGCTTAGAAATGTATTTTTAATTTCTGAATGTTTGGGTATTTTTCAGGTAGCTTTTAAATATTTAGTTTAATTCCACTGTGGTGAGACAACATACCATGTCAAATTTCCAACATTTAAATCTTATTAAAACATGTTAGTGGTATCACATGTGGTTGAAAATTCCCTGTGAACTTAAAAAGAATGAGTGTTCTGCAGTTCTTTTGTTGTAGCACTGAGTTGCCATCTGGTATCATTTCCTTTCAATATGAAGAATTTTCTTCAGTATTTTTTGTGGTACAGGCCTAATGGCAGTGAATTCTTTCATTTTTTAGTCCATCTAAAAAGTTTCTATTTTTTCCTTCATTTGTGAATGACAGCTCAGCTGAACATAGACTTCTGGGTCATTAGTTTTTTCCTTCCTGCCTTTTAAAGATGTCTTTCTATTGTTGTCTGACTTCCATGGTTTCTGAAGAGAAGTATGCTATCGA
>NW_007008930.1:0-1234 GCF_000164805.1 Carlito syrichta | reverse complement strand
GTATTGATAATATAGAAGATGACCAGCTTTATGGCCATCATTTTTCCCTGAAGACCTTTCAGTGGGACAAGATATGGAGGTGGAAGACCAGTGATATTGATGATTATGACCCTGCATAGGCCTAGGCTAATGTGTATTTGTGTCTTAGTTTTTAAAAAAAAGGTTATTAGTAAGTAAAAAAATTTTTAAAATTAAAATAGAAGAACTGTACCATAAGGATCAAAAGAAACAAATTTTGTACAGCTGTATAGTATGTGTTTTAAGCTAATTGTTACTACAAAATAAAAATTTTTTTAAGTTTATAATGTAAAAAAGTTACAGTAAGTTAAGGTTAATTTATTGAAGGAAAATTTAAAAATAAATTTATTGTACCTTTGTGTACAGTGTTTTCTATAGTTATATATATATAGTAATACATAGGAATGTTGTAGGCCTTCACCACTTAGCTAGACCAACTTCTAGTCCTGTAAGTACCCTATATAGGTATACTATTATTTAAAAGTCTTTTATACCATATTTTTACTGTACCTTTTCTATATTTAGATCTGTTTAGATACACAAATTATGATGAGACATAATTTTTATTTTAGACCATCCTTATTCTTGTGTATTTGCCCACATATTTGTCCGTTCCACTGTCCTTTTTGCAGTTTCTTCTATTAAGGATTGCTTCCCTCTAGCCCAAAGAACTTATTACTTTTTTTAACATGGTGTTGGGCTATGAGTAATAATTTCTCTCTCCTTTTTTTTTTTTTTTTTTTTTAAAGCAATCCTTAACTTGCCTTTATTTTTGTTTATTTTTTTTACTTGCCTTTATTTTTAAAGAATTTTCCTCAGGCATAAAATTCCTAGCACTTCAGGATGGCTTCTGGCTTCCACAATTTCTCTTTTTTAAAATTTATTTATTTATTTACTTTGTGGCAGGGTTTCACTTTCTTACCCAGGCTGTAATGCAGTGACATGGTTGCAGCCTCAAACTCCTGGGTTCAGATAATTTTCATGCCTCAGCCTCCCAAGTAGCTAGGACTAAACAGGCACACGCCACCACACCCAGCTAACACAATTTCTCTTTAAAAGTCTTACTGTTGCCCTTTTAAGGCAAAGTCTTTTTTTCTCTGGCTTTAAAATAATTTTTTTTTTCTTTATTAGTAAGTATTCTTTTTTTTATAGCTTGGCTATATTCGGGCTAAGGTGACATTTCTCTTGACACTTTGTTTGGTCTTCACTTACCTTT
>NW_007008929.1:0-731 GCF_000164805.1 Carlito syrichta | reverse complement strand
CATATATCTAAATATGTATATATACATTTATGTGTATATGTGTGTGCATATCTATCAAATTATATATACTTTTATGTGTGAATATATAAGTATACATATATGTGTGTATATATCTCCAAATATGTACATATAAATTTATGTGGTTATATATGTATGTTTGTGATAATCTGAGTATGTATACATACTTTTTATGTGTGTTTGTATGTGTATACATATCTAAGTATGTATATATATATGTGGTTATATATGTATGTTTGTGATAATCTGAGTATGTATACATACTTTTATGTGTGTTTGTATGTGTATACATATCTAAGTATGTATATATATAGTTTGTACATATATAAATATGTATATATACATTTATGTGTGTATAAGGGTGCAAAAAAAAGGCACGCTTTAAGAATGAAAAAAAATATTAAAATTGTAATAGTCAATAAATACCTATAACAAAAGATGAAAACAAATCATGTTTGACTTCTGCAATTCCACATTGCTACCATAATTCAATTCAGCTTTGAAAAGTAATACATTGATAGCATCTCTTAAAATGTGGACTTTTTTTCACACCTCCAATATTTATGTATATATACACTTATGTATATATATACTTATGTGTGTGTATATATATGTATATATATTTGTGTATGTGTACATATAGCAATTATGTATATATTTATGTGTATGTATAAATATGTATATATATTTATTGTATGTTTAAATATGTGTAT
>NW_007008928.1:0-766 GCF_000164805.1 Carlito syrichta | reverse complement strand
TTGGGACAGGTGCTGTGGAGTGGCCTAGCTTCTAGACAATTTTTGACCCCTGTCCGTAGTGGTGCCTTTCCAATTTCTCAAAATCTGCAAAATTGTCCCAAAAAGCATTTGGGCTTTGTATGTGCTTCTCCCTATAATGACTAAGGGAATTACCTGCACTATGAATGCACTACACTTTGCCTTGGCTATATGTGACACCTGTAAAATATGTAAATAGTGTGTAGGAAGCTTCCTAGGCTCAAGTCATTCTCAACATACAAATGATGGAACTTCCTGGTATAGTAACTGATTATCACACAGTTGATTGATGAGGACATGTGAGTAGTTCAGAACCTCAGATTTGAGGCTGTGTGCTTGGGTTTCAATCTTGGCTCTTAGAAACTCATAAGCATGGACACAATTGTCTGTCTCATTTCCTCTGTGTTGAGTTGGTTCATGATACATAAAACATACCCTATGATTGTTGAGTGATTCAATGTGTGTACAATATAAAAGCTGATAAATGATAAGTATCAGTGAAATGTCTTACTTTAGATATCACAACTTTAAAAGGCTCAAAGCCCCACTGAAGCCCCACCCAAACCATTGTTCTACTTATGACATACACACTATACCTAAAAAAATCTTTATCCCAATTTAGACCCACTTTTCAAAGAATCAGATAAGGTTGTCAAAAATACTATCTGTGCTTGCCTGATTGCTCACTCAGTGGCCACCCCACACAAAGGCCCCCTTTTCCTCAATAATGGTCCTGTTGCCTGGTCCA
>NW_007008927.1:0-711 GCF_000164805.1 Carlito syrichta | reverse complement strand
TTTTTGTGTTCCATTCGCCTGAAAAATTTGGTTTCCCATCCTCTTACTTTGAATCTGGGTATGTCCTTTTTAGTGAGATGGGTCTTTTTGAAAGGCAGTATATTGTTTGCCTGGGTGATATTTTATCCATTTTTGTCATTCTATGTCCTTTTCAGTGGTGTGTTTAGTCCATTCACATTTCAGACTAATTTATTGAAATGTGAGAGTTTCGTCCCTATCATGGAGTTCTTATTGAGTTATTGTTCTTCCACTTGGTTTTTTCTTTTTTTTTTTGTCTTTCTTTTGCTTTTGGGGTTGGTTCGTGTATATTTTATTCTTTTCCCTGTACTTTTGTGAAGAACGTTGTTCTTTTTTCCTTTTCTTCTGTGTTTAGTACTTTCTTAAGTGTTTCATGTAGAGATGGTTTTGTGGCTGCATAAGTTCTTAGGGATTGGATATCTGGGAAAGATTTTAATTCTCCCTCACTGATGAAGCTTAGCTTGGCTGGGTAGGTTATTCTTGGTTGAAATTGTTTATCTTTTAGGACTTTGAAGATAGGGCTCCAAGCTCTCCTAGCCTGCAAGGTTTCTGCAGATAAATCTGCTGCTATTCTGATTGGTCTTCCATGGTGGGTGATCTGGCCTTTTTTTCTTGCTGCCTTTAGGATTTTTTCTTTTGTGCCTACTTTATTTAAGCGAATTATTAGTGTCTAGGAGTTGTCTTCTCATTTGT
>NW_007008926.1:0-882 GCF_000164805.1 Carlito syrichta | reverse complement strand
CATTGGAACAAACTTTCCACGAGATCATTCAAGAAAATTTCCCTCATCTAATCAGTGATACAAAAATCCAAACACAAGAGATTCAGAGAACCCCCGCAAGACAACAAATGAGAAGACCAACTCCTAGACACATAATAATTCGCCTGAATAAAGTAGGCACAAAAGAAAAAATCCTAAAGGCAGCAAGAGAAAAAGGCCAGATCACCCACCATGGAAGACCAATCAGAATAGCAGCAGATTTATCTGCAGAAACCCTGCAGGCTAGGAGAGCTTGGAGCCCTATCTTCAAAGTCCTAAAGGATAAACAATTTCAACCAAGAATAACCTACCCAGCCAAGCTAAGCTTCATCAGTGAGGGAGAATTAAAATCTTTCCCAGATATCCAATCCCTAAGAACTTATGCAGCCACAAAACCATCTCTACATGAAACACTTAAGAAAGTACTAAACACAGATGAAAAGGAAAAAAGAACAACGTTCTTCACAAGAGTACAGGGAAAAGAATAAAATATACACGAACCAACCCCAAAAGCAAAAGAAAGACAAAAAAAAGAAAAAACCAAGTGGAAGAACAATAACTCAATAAGAACTCCATGATAGGGATGAACTCTCACATTTCAATAATTAGTCTGAATGTGAATGGACTAAACGCACCACTGAAAAGACATAGAATGACAAAATGGTTAAAATATCACCAGGCAACAATATACTGCCTTCAAGAGACCCGTCTCACTAGAAAGGACATACACAGACTCAAAGTAAGAGGATGGGAAACAAATTTTCAGGCGAATGGAACACAAAAGAAAGGAGGAGTCGCGATTCTAATTTCAGACAAATACCATTTAAGCTATCAAAAAATTAAAAAGATACAGAGGGCCACTAC
>NW_007008925.1:0-1335 GCF_000164805.1 Carlito syrichta | reverse complement strand
CAGGGAAAGAAAAATCTGTCCAATCTGGATTCTTATACTTAGCTGCTTCTTCATTCAATTCTGCATCGTCACCAGGAGATAACTGGTCTCCAGAATCATTTTCTTTAGCTGCCTCATCCTCCTCAGAGTCTGAGTCACTAGGGAAAGAACCATAATTAGGATTTAAAACTAACGCTTCCCGCAAAATATTCCATAGGGAATAAGAATCTTGTGGCATCTGTGTTCCACCATGATTAGTATACCATTTTTTCATATTTTTGCCTACCTCATCCCATGTTTCTAATTCTAAAGTACCCTGATCCGGGAACCATGGATTAACTTTCTGTACAAAATCTAGAAAAGAATTTACTTTATCTCTACTTACCTTTACCCCTTTATGTTTCAAAGCTTTACACATAATACGAATATAGGCTCTCCTTTCCTTGGAGCCGCAGTTCCCCATAACTGTAATAACAAACAATACACACAATATACAGTAATTTTACAGTAATTTTACAAGGATTGAATCGCTCTACACGGCGATAAGTCGCACAGTCCGTCGGCGACGCTAAACACTGACTTGCCTATCAACCCGCGCACTCCGGGGGGGCTGCAGCACCCTAAGGCAAGGTCCGTCCTGAAACGAGAGAAACAAACTGGGGAACATATATTTATAATTACCGGAGTCTGGTCCCTGGGTTCGGGCGCCAAAGCTGTCGGTGACCTTCACTGACCAGGGGGGGGTTAGGACCGCACCGGTGAATCAGAACGGAGGCAGCTCTTCTGGGAACAGTCTGGCCAAGACTGAAGCCAATTTTATTCAAACCTTTTCCAACTTATATACCATTTTCTATAATCTCCAGCAGTGTGACAATTACTTGCTGGGGGCGTACAAGTTCATTGATGTGTAACACGCTTTACAAATCATGTACCGTCACAAGACTTTCAGGTTCCCAGTGAACAATTACAATTCCATGATGTATGAATCACAGGTGCACAATTTCAATACAGATTGTTTAAAATGTTTTCCACAATGTTCAATAAATCATTCATATTATACTCTAAGTTCTAAGCCCTGATTAAAAAACTTTCCAAGTTAACTCTAAGTTCAATCCAATTTTACTAACCTTTAATATTTTTGACGATTAATATTATTAACTTAACACTATACTATAATCTATAAGTTTACTTAAATGACTTAATTTTATTACCTTAATTTTATACTATTTATTTTTATAATTCTTATAACCTACTACATTTCTGTACTGCCCTATGATTGTATATTAATTACCTATGAACTTATCCTTAACCTAGAATTTTATCACAACTTCTATAAATCTCAAATATCTAAACTAT
>NW_007008924.1:0-767 GCF_000164805.1 Carlito syrichta | reverse complement strand
CTCAAGTCACCCTCCCACGTTGGCCTTTCAGAGTTATGGGATTCAAGGCATTGGTAGCCAGCCCAGGCTTTCTGGTTCGTTTTTTTTGAAGAACAGAGTCTGGTCTCGGGAGCTCAGACTTATTATTCCAGTGCTTTGAGAGGCCAAGGCCAGTGACCAGCACGAGCTAGCAGGTGGAGACCCACCCAGGCACCACAGCTAGACCCTATCTCTACCCTCCATCCCAAATGTGCTGAATATGGTGGCACGTGCTTGTCGTTCTGGTTCCTGGCAAGGTCATGTAAAGGCATGCCAGAGCACGGTGGGGTGAGGCTGTGGTGTCCGAGAGTGAGCCTCTGCTCTCCAGCCTGAGCAATGGAGTAAGACATTGACTCAAAGAAAAAAAGGAAAAAAAAAGAACAACATCCATTTGTATATGGAGTTGGGATCACCCTGAACAGACAGAGATCATTTCCGAAGGAGACCCCACCCCTGGGCATAGAGATCCCGACAGATGGTGAATAGGCAGACAATTGGACTGTGGCTTTGGGAGGCTGAGGTGGGGAAATGCTAGAGCCCAGGAGTTCAAGACCAGCCTGGGCCACACTCCCCAGAATGCAAACACTGGAGTCTCCTGTGGTTTGTCCTGGGGTCCCAGCTACAGTGGTTGTGGTGTCCTCCATCCTGAGGTGTTCCTTTGGGTCGTCCTCTCAGACAGAACATGCAAGTCCATGCAGGGCTTTGTTTCTCATGGTCATCAACCCCGCACCCTAGGAGGCTGAGGGGAG
>NW_007008923.1:0-856 GCF_000164805.1 Carlito syrichta | reverse complement strand
GGGGGATGTCAGGTGGGTTGGTCCTCCAGGCCCAGTGGTGGCAGCAGTGGACCGAGTGTACCTGTCCTTGGGTCCAGGGCAGTTGAAACTGAGACCCGTGTTAGTGGTCCAGGTGGGCCAATTCTTGGGCCTCCAGGTAGTTTGCTCAGGTGCTAGCAGTGGCAGTGGTTGGCCAGGTGGGTGAGCCAGAAGGGTGGGCAGTCCTTGGGCCCTGAACAGCAGGTATGGTGTGGGTGATGGCAGAAGTAGTGGCAGGACCATCCTATGGTTCCCAAGCAATCACAGTGGTGTTGGTGGTGGCTGTGACAGGCTGGGCACTCCAGTTTCCAGGTCTGCAGGTGGCGTCTTTGAGTGACTGCCAGCTGTAGTGGTAGTCGCAGGTTGGGTGGGTATGTCCTCAGGCTCTTTAAAGGAGAGCTCAGGTGCCAGTGGTGGTGAATGAGGCAGGATGATTCCCAGCACAGCATGCTTGGACAGAACAGGAGCAGGGAGTAGGAGACAGGACAGGGGGCCTCTTCCTCAGCCAACCCCTTCCCCAGTAGTGCATGTGGGTAGGGTGATCACCAGTCCCCTAGTGGGATGCTGGACTGGAGACACCAGAGGTTGCACTGCAGCCCTGCTGCTGGGATGGTGAAGTTGCTTTTAGTGGCAGTGGCTGTAAACAGGTGGCTAGGGGATGTACGTTTTAGTCCTGGGTGGCAGCCACAAGTAGGGTAGCCTTTCCTCAGAGTGCTTTTAAATGTGTGACAGCCTTGCTACTGGGGGGCAGCTGGGCTGCTGCCAATGACTTATGCTTCCACTCTGGTTACAGCAGCCAGCAGCAGTGCCTGGTGGTGAACAGGGATGTCAATTGGTT
>NW_007008922.1:0-689 GCF_000164805.1 Carlito syrichta | reverse complement strand
CCAGATTGCTGATGTAACCTTATCAAGAGGCCCTGTAGTTTCTAGAAAATGAGAATTCCTACAACCGGATTTTTTTTGATTCTCAGTAAGATGCCCTGATATTTCCTGTCGATTTGGATTCCAAATACAGTATATCAAAAGACAGATGCCCAGAAATTTCCTATGTTCGTGGATTCCATGATTCCTGGTTACCATTAAAACTATGTAGTAAATTTTGGCAAGTGCAAAACCCTTGTCCCTAATCAAAATAAAAAGAGACACGGAAGTGGAAGGATTACAGGGTTCACCTTAACACCAGAGTTACCTCCAAATATGGCAAGAAGATTCTTTTTCTCCTGGAATCTGGCCTTAGTTGTTCTGAGGAACCTAAAGGACTTGGAGTCCCCAATACCATTTACAACTTTTTAGAGGACCATAAGTTTGCTGGAGTCCTGAAATGACCAATTCATAATATCCGAATGCTAAATTGCTCTGAAATATTTTGGGAGCTCGAAGATCTGTTTCTTGTTTGTCCCATAGCAGACAACCTGGGAATTTTTTGAATTGAAGGCGCGTACAACAAGGATTCTTTATTCGTACTTAGTTGGAAGCCATGTAGTGTCCTGTATGGGAGGACCCTCTTTCCCTTGATTCCTGTTTCGAAACCCTGATTCTTGTTTAGTCCTTAGTAAGAAGTAATGTACATTTTT
>NW_007008921.1:0-900 GCF_000164805.1 Carlito syrichta | reverse complement strand
GATCAAATCATAACTTCATATATATTATATATATGTTTATAATAATCATGGTGATAAAACTTAAACCTTCATATTCATGAACAAGTTTTTAAACAAAAACTGCCCCAAGTGTGAAAAAAATTGAGACTGTCAGATATGAGTTAATGTGGGATAACAGTGTTCATATCTCAGTCACAATAGTGAACTTGAGTTAGAAGCACCCATTTTGATTAATACTTTACCAAATATGAAACTAAAAGTTTTTTTCATATTTATTAATATGTAATTTTGATTTTAGAGAACCTTAAAACCAGAAGAAAAATTAATAAAAAACATACAGCTCAATCTTGAGTGATTCCCTCATCAGTAGTATTATCAGTTGAATAAAGTTGTCGGTGCTGAAATAAGAATAAACCTGACAAATCTTAAACAATGCGTGATGAGAGTGCTGCATCTTTGGTTATCATCATCCCTGTCAACTTGTTTTGAGAGAATTCTGGTTTTAGTATGTTTAATTCCAACTATTAATTACCCTTTTATAGAACACTAAAGAAAACAGGCAGGACAGTCAGTCACTTTACTCAATACAACATACTGCTTGTGTTGTGTGTGTGTGTGTATTTTAAATGCACTCTATTGCTATATTTTAACACTGGGGCCAGGAATCCATCAAAATGGTTTACTTTTCTAAACTGTCACAACTGTTCTCCAGGCACTTAATACAGCAACCACATCTAGTGATCTTTCAAAGGAAAATCTGGCATAGATTCCAATAAATTCCCAATATGAAACATTTCTAGTCTCCTTAAACCCTTTATTCAAGTCACAGAGAGGTTTCACTACAGGTGTGTAAATCATTCCACTTCTGTTCTTAATCTTATCTCTAGGTTAATGATCCTGACTTTTCCCTTTGTAATGATG
>NW_007008920.1:4182-5322 GCF_000164805.1 Carlito syrichta | reverse complement strand
AAGAAAGAAAGAAAGAAAGAAAGAAAGAAAGAAAGAAGGAAGGAAATCCATTCTCCTGCAAACCTTCTTCCCCTAGTCTGTCCCACTGCCACCCCCATATAGGAGGGTACCCCAAGCTCAGCACCTCCAGCCCCAACCCCCCCCATGGCTGCACCCCTTTGGTGCAGAGGTTTCTGAGGCTCCATGGCCGGGTTCCTCTGGCTCTCCCAATCTCATTTTTTCTAGCTCTAAAGCCAGTTGCCCTGTGAACACACCACATGCATTTGAGAATCGGTGTATGTTTCTGATGTTTCTCTGTGACCCAGGCTGGGGACTGGAGACACGACCATCGTTCTCTGCCACCTCAAAATCGCAGGCTCCAGTGATTCTCCCACCTCAGCCTCCGGTGTGGCTGGGATGATGGGCAGCTCGACCCAAGACTCCCTTTTGGATTTGTGCAGAGACAGGATCTACCTGCATGACCTGGGTTGGCCCAGGTTGATCTTTGGTTCCTGGACTCCAGCCATCCTCCCCTCTAAGCATCCCAGAGCGCTGGGATTCCTGGTGTGGACTGCCACGTCAGGGCTTCTGGTTCATTTTCAATGAAGGATCAAGGCCGGGCTTGGGGGCTCAGCCTCGTCATCCCTTCACTTTTGGTGTTCAAGGTCTGCAGCCATCCTGAGCTAAGGGCCAAGACCCGCCTGGACACCTTGGTGAGACCTCATCTCTATCTTCCATCAGTAATGAGCCAGGCATGGTGGCACATGCCTGTCCTTCTAGCTCCTCAGTATGCCAAGGAAAGGCCCGCCAGAGTCCAGAGGCCTGAGGCTATGGTGGCTGGGAGAGAGCCATCGCCCTCCACCCTGTGTGAAGGACTGGGGCTCGGGCTCAAAGACAAAAAGGAATAAAGGGAAAAAAGGAAGAGCATCAATTTGTGTATGAAGTTGGGATCATCATGAACAGACAGAGATCATTTGGGAAGGAGGGCTCAGACTTGGGCCTGGAGTTCCAGAAAGAGAGTGGATTGGCAGACAATTGGACTGTGACTTTGGGAGACTGAGGCAGGGGAATGCTGGATCCTGAGAGTTCAAGACCAGCCTGGGTCATGTAGTGAGAATTTGTCACTCCTTGGTACAAAAACACTGGAGTCACACATAGTGG
>NW_007008920.1:0-3997 GCF_000164805.1 Carlito syrichta | reverse complement strand
GCAGTCAGACCCATGCACTGGGATTCTGAGGTTAGAGGCTGCCTGAGTCCCCGAGTTGGAGACCAGCCCAGGCGATGTGGCCAGAACTTGTCCCAGTGAGAGGTGACCAAAATTGAGTCAGGCGTGGTGGACCCCAGAGTACTGGCTGATTGGTGCTGAGACAGGAGGACCACTGAGCCCTGCAGGTCAAGGCCCTGGGAGTCACGATCATTTTACTGCACCCCAACCCCACCGATGGAAGCAAAAAGGCACCTCTCACATGTGTCACAACGAGCATCCAGGGCTCCCCAGGGAAATGTCCAAGTGGGTGAATGACGATAGATTGATCGGGAGAGGAAGGGGCCCTCCCTGCGCCCTAGCATGGTGCCATCTGTTCTGTGAGCTCATATGTGTCAATGCCATGGGGAATGAGCATGGAGGGTGGAGGCTGGCCTTCTGGGGTGTGTGACCAAGTGTGGGATGGATGTGACCAATGGCCACTTTTGAAACCTTCGATGAATGACAGGCCAGAAAGTGCCTTTCCCTCTCCCATCTCTGAGGGTGACTCCTCGCACTGGGTGTCAGGGGTGGTGGTGGTAGGGAGGTGGTCGTGATTATTATTATTTGGAGTCAGAATCCCACTTTGTTGCTGTGGCCAGAGAGCAGGTTCATGCTCACGGACACCACGGACTCCACCTTCTAGACAGGCTATCTTCTCGCCTCAGCCCCCAAGTGGCTGGAACTACAGGCCTGCTCCACCATGCCTGGCTAATCTTTGGATTTTTTTTTTGATGGCTGAAACGAGGTCTCATCCTGTTTCCTGGGCTTTTGTCGAACCCACAGTCTCAGGACGTCCACTCGCCTGTTCCTCCAAAGGGCTGAAATGCCAGGTTGAGTCCGTGATTCTGGCATGTGTTGTGGTGGTGGTGGTGTTTGGTATTATTATCCCAGACTAGAACGCAGAGGCCCAATCTCGGTCACAGCATTCTCCACATGCTGGGCTCAAGCAATCCTCTTCTGCAAGCTTGTGAGTGGCCGGAACATCAGGCATGAAACACCATGATTGCATCATTTTTTTGGCTTCATGGAGAGGGTGTTCTCGCCAAGGTGCCTGGGTTGGTCTCAAACCCGGGGGCTCAGGCCATCCTCTCACCTTGGCCACCCAGAGCACTGGGATGACAGGTGTGAGCCCCCATACCCAGTCTCCATACCCTTCTTGGGGCCCCAGCACGAGGTCCGCTCTCTTCTGATGACCTGGGACCCTGGAGAATGTGGCCAGAGTTGTCCACCAAGCCCTCCCCAGGGGGAGCATCTGGTGCAGGGTCATGTCTCTGCCTGGGCACCCACACCTCTGCCCACCTCATTCCCAATTGTTGACCCGAACCCCCCTCCCAGGGGGCACGTTCGTGAAAGGGAAGGCATGATTCTCGAACCTTTGGGAGGGTCAGGATGACCAGGTGAATCACGCCTATCTCCTCGGCACTTAGGGAAGCTGAGATGGGAACATGACTCTGCCCGGGAGCTTGATATCTGGCTGGACACCATAGTAAGCTCCTACATTGACCCCAAGTAACTCCTAGAAAACCCCGGGTAAGGGCAGGCCTCGGAGGGAGGATAGCCTCTGGCCCAGAATTCAAGACCAGGCAGGAAAACTCAGACATTACCCAAATGGAAAGCCTGTGATCACAGAAGTTTTGGAGGCCCATGCCGGGAGGATGGCCTGAGTTGGGAGGTTTGAGAGCAGCCTGAGCAATCTAGTGACGAAAGAAAGAAGAAAAGAAAGAAAGATAGAAAGAAAGAAAGAAAGAAAGAAAGAAAGAAAGAAAGAAAGAAAGAAAGAAAGAAAGAAAGAAAAAAATATCCATTCTCCTGCAAACCTTCTGCCTTCAGCCTTCCCCCAACGATCCCAACATGTGAGGGTCCACCAAGCTCGGCACTCTCAAGTTCAACTCCCCCAAAATGTCTGCCCGAGCTTTGGTGCGGGGGTTCCTGAGGCTATCTGGCCGGGTTCCTGCTGGCTTTTCTCTCTGAGGTGAGAAATGTGCCCCAGGCAGGCTGACACTCCTACTCAGCAATGAAGACCTTCCTCCAAGAAAGGCCAGGGACACATCCCTCACACAGGGACATTTCTTCTGCCCCAATTCTATTTTTCCTGATTTGAAAACCAATCACACTGTGAACACACCACACGCAGTTGAGAATATATGCACAATCCTGATGTTTTTGGAGACAGGGTCTGGCTCTGTGGCCTTGGCTGTGGCCTGGGGACATTCCCGTCGTTCACCGCCAGCCTTGAAATTGTAAGCTCCGATGATCCTCTTGCCTCAGACTCTGAAGTGGCTGGGACGACGTGCACCTCGACCCCAGACCCCCTGCTTGATTGGATGTGGAGGTGGGGTCTCCCTGCTGGCCCAGGCTGGCCTTGGTCTCCTGGGTTCCAGTCATTCTCCAGCCTCAGCCTCCAAGATTGCTGGAATTCCACGCATGTGCCACTGCGCCAGGCCTTCTGGTTTGTTTTCAACGAAGTATGGAGGCTGGGTTTGGGAGCTTAACGTTGTCATCCCAGCACTTTCAGAGTCAGAGGCCAGCAGCCGGCCCAAGCTTGCAAGACGAGACCCACCCAGGCAACTTGGTGAGACCTCATCTCTACCCTCCATCCAAATGTGCCAGGTGTGATGGCACATGCCTCTCATTCCAGCTACTCAGGAGGCCAGTGAAAGCTCGGTGAATCCCAGTGGTCTGATGCTGCATTGGTCAGGAGTGAGCCATCTCCCTCCAGCTTGGGCGACAGGTGAGTCCTCGACTCAAAAAAAAAGGAAAAAAGGAAAAAAAAAGAGGAGCATCCATTTGTGTATGGAGTTGGGATCATCATGAACAGACAGAGATCAATTGGGAATGAGGGCCCAGCCTCCTAGAGTTCCCAAAAGACAGTGGATTGGCAGAAAATTGGGCTGTAGCTTTGAGAAGCCAAGGCATAGGACCACTGCAGCCTGGGAGTTTGAGACCAGTCTGGGCCACAGAATGAGACCTCGTCGCTCCTGGAAATGCAAAAACTGGAGACACGCATGGTGGCACCCGTGGTATCTGCTATATGGGATGTGGTAGTCTCCATCCCAAGGCATTCCATTGCATCACCTCTATGGACAGAATGTGGAAAACGATGCCGGGCATTGTGGCCCATGGCCATCAGCCCTGCATCCTGAGGTGGGAGACTGCTTGAGCCCAGGGGTTGGAGACCAGCCCTGGAGATGTTGCCATATCTCATCTCGGTGAGAGGTCCCATAAATCACGTGAGGCATGGTGGCCCCCAGAGTCGTGGCACTCTGGGCCAAGATGGGAGGTCTGCCTGAGCCCTGCATGTCCAGGCCTCAGAAGCCACGACCATGCTGCTGTACCCCAGCTCGTCTGACAGAGACTCCAGCACCAAAAAGACGCCTCCCATGTGTGACATGACAGGCGTCCACAGCTCCCAAGGGAAAGTTCCGCTTGGGCTGTGGACAATGGAGTGATAGGGAAAGGAAGGGTAGCTCCTCCTGCCCGAAGGTGGCAGAATGGGCTACAGAAATCTGGGCTGGCTGCGGTGTTGCCCAACTGATATGATCTCTATGTGTCACATGGCCACCCTAACTCGGGGCCATCTGTTCCGTGAGCTCACACGAGTCTCTGCTGTGGCGAATGGGTGTGGACTGTGGAGGCAGGCCTGCTGGGATGCATGGCCGATGGCATTGGACCAACATTCCCAGTGGCCACTGTTGAAACCTCGCATGACTGACAGGCCTGAAAATGCCTTTTCCTATCCCATTCCTGAAGGTAACTCCTCGGGATGCTTGTCAGGGCTGCTGGTGGTGGTGTTTATGATTATTTAGAGTCAGAATCCCTCTCTATCACCCAGGCCAGAACACAGGGGCATGCTCATGGACACCGTGACCTCCACCTGCTAGACTCAGGCAATCCTCCAGGCTCAGCCCCCCGAGTGGCTGGAACCACAGGTCTGCGCCACCATGACTGGGTAATCTTT
>NW_007008919.1:0-562 GCF_000164805.1 Carlito syrichta | reverse complement strand
CCCGGCCACCGCAGCCTCGCCTGCTGGACTCCGGCGATCCTTCTGCCTCAGCCTTCCAAGCAGCTGGAATTACAGGCATGGGCTACCACACCCAGCTGATTTTTTGATTTATTGTAGAGATGAGGTCTCGCTGCCCAGGTGGGTCTCGAACCCGGGGCTCAGGTAATCCACTCACCTCAGCCTCCCAAAGGCGCGGGGTTACAGACTGAGCCACCGAGCCCGGCTTATCCAGTCCATTTTCAATGGACAGTAAAATGGTTTCCCTGTTTTGCTATTGCGAATAGCGTGGGAAAAAAAACAACAACATATGTATATAAATTTATTTTTTTAATTTTCTTGTACAATAATTTACATTCCTCTGAGTATATCCCCAGAGGGGGATTGCTGAGTCATAAGAACTGTCAATTTTTAGTTCTATTAGAAATCGGCACACTACTTTTCATAGAGTTTGAAATAGCTTCCACTACCAACAGTGTAGAGGCATTTCCTATTCTCCACAATTACACCAGCATACATTGTTTTTTTAAATTATGAATAATGACCATCTTTACTGGAGTTAGGT
>NW_007008918.1:0-394 GCF_000164805.1 Carlito syrichta | reverse complement strand
TTTTTTTGGGATTGAGGAGAAGAGTAATGCAGATTCCTTATTCTTACTTAGCAATAGGCAGTGAAATTTCCTGTATGTGAGGACTCCCATTACCCGGATTCCTACTTCAAAAAGCTGTTTCGTGGTTACCTCTTAGGAAGACGGCCTGTAGTTCTTGGGATTGAGGACTGATGTAACCAAGATTCCTTATACTTCCTTAGCAATATGACGTGTAGTTTCCTGTATATGACGACACCCATTACCCAGCTTACCGCTTCACTCTGCAGGAAGCCGATACAGTTTCTGGTGACCGAGAATTCCAGTTTGGATATCAAGAGAAAGACTCCCATAATGTTCTTTGGGAACTGGAATCCAAGATTCCTGGTTCCCCTTCACAGGACCTCCCCAAAATGTG
>NW_007008917.1:0-735 GCF_000164805.1 Carlito syrichta | reverse complement strand
TAAGAAAAAGGATTGACAGTAGCAGGAAACTGTGGGGGCGGGGAAGGGGAGCGGGAAAGTGGGATTGGCAGTAGTGAGAATCTACCAAGGGAAGTGGGGAGCACGCCTCATCAACAAGAGTGCCTGCATAATGAACATTTGTATCCCTAACCCTGAATTGTACTCCACATCTTTAAAATAAAAATAAATTTTTAAAAAAGGAAAGGAATATAACAACATTTATTTTATTACATTCAATATATTGCCTGGCAAGTTTCTAAGGAGGTCACAAAAGCCCCAAAATTAAATAAAAAGAATAATAAACAGAACACGATTTTTGCCTTAATTCTGGTACTTATCAAACAAGGTGGCATTATCAGTTTCTTGGTCAACCGGATATGTGGGACAGCCTATCTATAAGCTGTAATACAACTGAGGCATCCCTTCCCCCAAAGACATGCTTGTGAGAGTAAATTAGAATTAAGGCCTTCCAGCCTGACCTTCAGCCAAGGAAAACTGCCTGTCTTCCCACCAAGGATCCCAAAGTTTTTTTTCCTGACAGGCTTTTATAAAAAAAAAAAAGAAAGAAAGAAAAAAGAAAAAAGTGGGCAAAAGACATGAATAGGCACTTCTCAAAAGAAGATATACAGGCAGCCAACAGATACATGAGAAAGTGCTCAGCCTCACTCATCATCAGAGAAATGCAAATCAAAACCACACTGAGATACCACCTAACCCCAGTAAGGATGGCCATCA
>NW_007008916.1:0-657 GCF_000164805.1 Carlito syrichta | reverse complement strand
TAACCCAGTCAGAATGGCAATTATCAATAATTCAAAAAATAACAGTTGCTGGAGAGGGTTTGGCAAAAAGGGAACACTTCTACACTGTTGGTGGGAGTGCAAACTAGTGCAACCTCTGTGGAAAACAGTATGGCGATTCCTAAGAGCTCTAAATATTGACCTCCCATATGATCCTGCAATCCCCCTACTGGGAATGTACCCTGAAGAAGTCAAATCACTCTATAAAAAAGATACCTGCATACGTATGTTTATCGCAGCATTGTTCACAACAGCAAGAACCTGGAAGCAACCATGCTGTCTATCAAAAGAGGACTGGATTAAAAAAATGTGGTACATATTCATGATGGAATACTAAACAGCCATTAAAAAAGAACAAAATCATGAATTTTGCAGCAACCTGGATGGAACTAAAGTCTATAATACTGAGTGATCTCTCACAGAAACAAAGAACTGAGTATCACATGTTCTCACTCATATATTGAACCTTGAACATCCAACATAATACTATAAGAAAATGACTGACAGTGGTGGGAAACTATGGGGGATGAAGGGAAGGGAGATGGGATTAACGGTAGTAAATATCTGTCTGGGGATGGGGAGACACCTCTTATCAACAAGGGTGCCTGAATGAAGCATATTTGTATACCTAACCCTTAA
>NW_007008915.1:2196-2955 GCF_000164805.1 Carlito syrichta | reverse complement strand
CAAAAACGGGAGCATATCCAATTAGTCAAAGAAATGAAAGCCCTTGAGAATGAGCTTAGCTCGCTCCTTCTTAAAGATGCCGCACCCAAAAAACAAAAGGTGCTCAACCCACCAATATTAGCCTTTCCCGTCACGCGCAGTCGCGCCCCTAGACCCTCCAGTCAGGACAGTCTCGACAAGGACGAAACAGAAGAGCAGGATAATCCTGACTCTCAAGACACCCCCTCTGCTGAGGAGGCCTCCGATGCAGAGGAGCCCGAGGGTGACTCTTTTCATGGGCCCGAGGGCGACTCTTCCCATGGACAGAAATATCGTAGACTCAATCTTAAACATCTTAAAGACCTGAAGACTGCAGTCAATTTATATGGACCCACTGCACCCTACACCCTAACAATTCTTGAGGGCCTCAGTGACCGGTGGCTAACACCAAATGACTGGCTTTCGTTAGCCAGGGCTACCCTCTCCGGGGGCGACTTTGTTCTCTAGCGCACAGACTTTGTTGAAAACTGCCGAGAGACGGCCCAACGTAATGCAGAGAATAGAGCTTCTAAGACTTGGACCAGAGACAAGCTATTAGGGAGACCTCCTTACCAGACTAATGAAATACAAGCTGCCTTTCTTCCAGGATTGTTGTCCCAAATTCAGGTCGCCGGCTTAAAAGCCTGGCGCCGACTTCCACCTAAAGGGTCCGCCACCACTTCCTTGGCTAAAATTCGTCAAAAACCAGATGACCCATACTGTGATTTTATTAGCAGATTA
>NW_007008915.1:0-568 GCF_000164805.1 Carlito syrichta | reverse complement strand
CTTAATGCTGGCCATATTGAACCTACCACGTCGCCATGGAACACTCCTATATTTGTCATTAAGAAAAAGTCATGTTGAACCCGGGACTCTAATGAGAGAGATATAGAGACCACAAAGAGCCAGCTCCGATGCAAACACACGAGGGTCTTTATTCAGGCTCGAGTCTGGGCTCACGCCCGAAGCAGCAGCTTCAGGGACCAGAGCCCCGATTCACAATGGCAAGCAGTTTTTATGCACAATTACAGAGGGAGGGGAAAGAACTCCAAACTTGATTTTACATGATTGGGTAATTTCTCCTAATGGGTACGGGAATACCTGGTATTGGTTGGTGCTGCCCGTGATTGACAGAAACCCACGTAATGGATCGAGTGAAATGTTAGATAAGTTAGGTCCATACAGTCTCGGCTTATGAAGTAACCTGGGCCGGCAGACAAAGGGTTACATTAGCCCTTTTAGTTTACCGATCCAGTCCAAGGCTTACTTAGGAAAGCTTGTTTGCTTAACTTTTGCATAGTCATTATGGGACAACAAAAGCCAAACTTAACAAAGTTTAAATATGAATGCTGCA
>NW_007008914.1:0-688 GCF_000164805.1 Carlito syrichta | reverse complement strand
GACATCCTCACTAAACTATCCCTCGAACTACATCAAAACTGGGTCACCCTCCTTCCTTTGGCCCTCTTCCGCTTACGAGTTCTCCCAAAAAAACCATCCCAACTCTCACCTTTTGAAGTGATGTATGGCCATCCAGCGCTGCCTCCAGGAGTACCCACCTCAACCCCTCTGGCACCCACTCATATACTTTACCCCCTCTTACCTTTCATTCATTCCCACATTTGGGAATATCAAAATCTTCTCTTACCTGTTTCACCCAGCGGTCAAATCCCATCTCCCCTCCTCCCTGGACAGTGGATCTATCTCTCTGACCCAGAAACAAAGTCTCTTTTAAACCCAAAGTGGTCTGAACCTCTTCAGGTAACTTTATCGACTCCCACGGCCGCAAAACTCATCATGGGCCATCGTCAGGTCACCCCATGGATTCACATCTCCCACTTAAAATCTGCTGCCCCTCCTTCCTTGCATCTCACCCATAATATTTGTCCACCTACCTACAGATATACCTGCTCCAAGGTTCCAGACCAACCACTTAAGCTTTGCCTGTCTCGACTCACCACTCATCCCAACCCGAATCCAAACCAACATCCTGGATACAACACAGAACACCTGTGACTCTGGCCCCTCTCCTTTCTTGGCCTGATTGCCGTCCTACTTACTATATTACTCACCTGTTTGACACCCACAA
>NW_007008913.1:0-326 GCF_000164805.1 Carlito syrichta | reverse complement strand
TAGCTGACATAACTGGATACCAAACAAGCTATCTAGCTGTCTAGCTAGCTGACTTAAATACCTAGCTAACTGGCTAGTTAGATGGATAGCTGACTTAACTATCTAGTTGTCCAGCTAGCTAATTGACTAGCAAGCTGAATAGCTCGTTGACTTCACAAGCTAGCTGAATAGTTATCTGACTTGCTAACTGACTTAACTAGCTACATGTATAGCTAGCTGACGTAAGTAGCTGACAAGCAAGTTGGCTGGATAGCTGGCTAGCCAGCTGACATAACTAGCTAGCCAAATGTTTGGCTACACTGCTAGCCATCTGGCTTAACTAGCTA
>NW_007008912.1:0-701 GCF_000164805.1 Carlito syrichta | reverse complement strand
GGTTTCCCTCATACATGGTTTTCTGGGTTTTGCTTGGGGTCGAGGTGATCACTTGCTATGGTGTCCAGCATGGTCTCAGCTCCCGGGAGCCCACCATCTCCCCATCTCAGCCTCCCCAAGTGCCCAGGAGACAGACATGAGTTGTCCGTGCAGCCCCCCCATGGTTTGAGAGTCACGTCCTCCCTTTCCCTGAGGTGGCCCCTGGGATGAGCAAGCAGGTCCACCCTGGGGATTGATGTGAGTGGAGGTGTGTGCACCCCAATGGAGACACACCCCTTGCACCAGGCACTCCTCCGTGGTGGGATCAGTGGTGACTCCAGCTGCCCTGGCCATGGTCCTGGATCGTCTGAAGAGAGCTGTCCTTGCAGTGTGTTCTGAGAGGGGTGTGAAGGCTGGAGATGGGAGCTCACACCTGTCACCTGGTGATTTGGGAGGCCAATGCAAGAGGATGACCTGAGCCCTTAGGATCAAAACAGCCCGGGCACCTTGGAGAGAGATTATCTCTACAAAACGCCAAAAAAATGAGTCACGTGTGATGGCACACGTCTGTTGTCCTGCCCACTCGGTAGGCCATGGTGGGAGGATTGCTGGAGCCCAGAGGTGAGGGCCTGGGTGATAGAACGTGACTCCAACTCAGTATGATGATACCAACCACCACTGCCACAACCACAGGCCAGACTCAGGGGCTCAGCCTGGCATCC
>NW_007008911.1:9220-36888 GCF_000164805.1 Carlito syrichta | reverse complement strand
GGACCAGTGGGTATTGGGCTATTTGGTAGGATGAGTGCTATTACTGGGGTTCATGATTAAACTTATTCAGATAATAATAAAAAGAAATTATCCTTAGTAGTGTCCCCCTGTTTTAAGTGCTATTCATATAGTACCTCATTTAATGCTCACACCAACCCTATGAGGAAACAACAGAGTGTAAATAAGCTATCAAAGTCACCCTGCTAGTGTATCTGAGATTTGATCTCAGGTCAGCCTGGTTCCCAAGTTGTTTTTAATTGATTGCCTCTGGATCAGGGAAGGCTCTGTAGATACCATAAATTGTTTAAAAACAAAAAAGTTTAAAGAGTTTTATTTCCAGCAATAAGGCTGATAAGGACAAGCTGAAAATAACTAAAGCTTCTGGAAGGCATATGAATAATGATTTAAAAGATACACCAATGAACTATAAAAAAAAAATTAAGAGCTCTCAAAGGCAAAAAAAATTTTTTTTAAATAGAAGTGAAAACCCAAAGAAGTAGTTAGGGTGCTGATGCCACTTTAACCCTGAACAAACTTGCCAAATGCCAAATTGAACCCTGCCTTTCACAGCCTGGGGTGAGGATGGGCAGCAGAACAGCAGGAAAGGCTTAGGGCCTGCCCAAGCAGGGAGGGCTCTGAGGCGGCCTCATACACTGGGCCTCAAAGGTCGGACTCAGAGTCAGGGTGAGCTGTGAAGAAAACTGTCTGCCTCCTCCTACACCCTGCTCAGCACCCCTGTATCCCTGTGAACAGCAGAGAATATTGTCCATTCTGAGGGAAAACATATCTCCTGAGAGAGTGTGTATGTGTGTATGTTTGTATATATTATATATATTATATATATATCCTCAGAGCAGCCCTTAAACTGGTTTATTCACAATGTCTCAAGCTACAAATTTAAAGCAATATCTGGTTTTTAGTGTCTTCCAGGTGACTGACAGATGCAAAGCAAATTGTCTTTGGAAGAAAGAACTCAGTGATAGTTTCAAAAAACATGTAAAATTGGCAAAAGCCAGCTGAAACACTGGACAGAAAAGCAGTTCTGCAAAGACTTAAGATGGTTGAGATACAAAACACAGTATAGTGCTTTATACTTAAAGAAATGAGGGGTATTAAAGAGCATGAGTATGAAAATAACCAGGTTGATTAGGAATAGTACCATAAAGGAATCTAGATATAAAAGATATCATAACTGAAATTGAAAGTTTAATGGATTGACTTAACAGCCAACTGGACGCTACCAAGAGGAAAATAATAGATATGAAGAAATAAAGAAGTTTTTAGATTTGTAAAAACTGGAAGACTGTCTCACCTGTAGATCTACACTATGAGAAAAGTTAAAGGATGTCTTTCATGCAAAAGAAAAATGGTACCAGATGGAAATCTGGATCTACACAATTTGAAGGGCCCTGGAGACAGTCACAATGTGGACACATACATGATTTATTGTTACTTAAGCCTTTCTATAAGATAATTGTTTAAATAACATAATAGAGTAATATGGAAATTATAATATATGTAAATGGAAAATGGATGACAGTAATAGTTTAAAGACTAGTAGGGAAGAAACTCACTATTTTAAGGTTCTTATACTCTAGGGGGTGACTGAGTGCTGCTTCTGGTCTGAACTGGCTCTGCTAAGGCCAGAGGGCAGATCTTAGGATGTCCTCACTTTCATCTTTGGCAGTTAGGAGGCCAGGTGGTCACAGGAGTGAGGCGATGCTCCGCTGAGACAGCTCATTTCTGCTCCATGTCATCCCTCAGTCTCCATGCTTCTTCGCATGGAGTTCCCAGAGTTCCGAGGAACAATTTTCAAATCTCTGCTTCCATCACGTGTAAAAGGTATTATGTTGGCCAAAGCAAGTCACATATTTAAGCCCAGACTCAGTATGGAAGGGAAGTACATAAGGGTGTGGTCACAGGGAGATAGAAACACATCGGGGGTCATTATAGCAACCATCTACCACACCTACCACATCCAGTATCACCCAGGAGTCTTGAATCCTGAGAAAGACAAGCTTCCTCTCTCTTCCTTCAGGGCTACCAGGAAAGATACTCTCCACAGTCAATTCGGTCTATAAATGGGAGCCACTTTGCAACCATGCGCAGAGATTCTGGAGCTGCTAGGGTGGGGTAGGGATGAGGCATTAAGTAGAGTGTAAGGGTCAAAGCAAGCAGAGGGACAGAAGAAAGCCAGGGTCCTCCAACAATAAGCTACTGGATCAAGCTCTGCCTAAAGACTTTTCAGAAGAGCTCAGGGTTTGAGACCAGCCTGGGCAACTTGATGAGACCTCGCCTCTACAGTAAATCAACAAATTAGGAGTGGTTGTGCACACCCGTAGTTTCAGCTACTTGGAAGGCTGAGGCGGAAGGATTGCCTGAGCCCAGCAGGTCCAGGCTGCGGTAGCCATGACCATGCCACTGCACTGGACAACAGAGTGAGACTCTAACTCAAAAAAAATTTTGTTTAGTGTCTAAAAGTTACCTGGGATGCTTGTTAAAAATGCATAATCTGGGTGGACCCACCCCACACCTACTGAGTGAGACCCTCTGGTGATGAATCCAGATGAATCCAGAACTCTCTAAAATTGATCCTTCCATTTTTACCAAGCATTCACTGCACAAAATATCTATAGTCTGCATCCTGCCCTGTTTGCCTCTGAATGGTGTTTTTCTAAAGTTCTGACACACCTGATTCTTCTCTCCCCCTTGCCTGCTAAGCTGGCTGGCTTCAGTGTCACTCTGTGACTAGAGTAGGCTACTCCCACCTGCAGGGCCCTGTGCAGACACCTCTGTGTGGAATGCTGCTCCCCCTGCCCCGACCTCACCTTGAAACAAAAGTGAAAGTCTCAACTGAAATGCTGTCACCCTCAAAAAGGCCTTGCTTATCACACTCTCTCAGGCAGGGTCCCCCACACTCTGTTAATTTCCTCCTTGGCGCTTACCACTTTCTGTAATTGCTTACACTTTTGTTATTTGTATACTGTACTGTCTTTTTTGGCTCATAAGGCCATGAAAGCAAGGACGATGTGGATTTTGTTCACTATTGTATATCTAACAGTTGTCACAGTTACCCTGTAATCAGTTGTGCTATGTATATTGGGTGAATGAATGCATGAGTGCCCAGCTTACAAGACCTCTGAGATTCCCTGGGATTTGCCTTCTGCTTAGCCATCAGTCTCATCTTCAACTTGAGTCTTCCTGTCCAGCCAGACAGATTTCTTATGAACACCTCACGCCAGACAACTTAACCATATTTTTCATATCCTTCTGCACCAAGGTCAATGTGCACTTTCTGAAGCCTACCCCAGCTACTCCAGCCCTTGGTGATAGCTTTGGTTTTTTAGCCCATGTGAACGTTGCTGGATTCAAAATGGGGTCACTTGTGTCTCCAGTAAAATGGAACTGGGGAAGGTCAAGGAGGGAGGGCTTTCACACTTGATTTGCCTGACAATAGGGGCCACCACAGGAAGTGTTTCCAAACCACAGCTCACTACAAGTCACACAAGGACAGCTAGCCATTATAAAAAATCACTTGCCTGGCACAACTAATCCAAGACTGCAAAGGCTTAACCATAGCTCCAAGATTGCAGGCCCTACCCGGCAATGACTAACACCCAGCTGAACTCACCAGCTCTTGTAAGATGCTGCCAGGACCGATGAACTTTCTTTTAAAATAGCTTGCATAAATTTGTGCTTTCTATGATGAAACTTTTTCCTTTGTTCACCAGACATACTAGAGACCACCCGGTCGGTGTGTATATCCCAGATAACAATCCTACTGCTTTTTTTTTTTTTTTTAAGACAGGCAGGGTCTTACTTTGTCACCCAGGCTGGACTGCAGTGACATGATCATAGTTTACTGCAGCCTCGACTTCCTGGATTTAGGTAATCCTTCTGCCTCAGCCTCCCTAATAGCTGGGCCTAATGGTGTGCACTACCATGTGTGGCCAATTTTTGAATTTTTTGGTAGAGATGAGGTCTCACTATGTTGCCTAGACTGGTCTTGAACTCCCAGACTCAAGCAATCCTGATGCCTCAGCCTCTCAAGGTCTTGGGATTACAGGTGTGAGCCACTGCACCTGGCAATAAATTTTTATCCCTGTAAAAAGTGGTCTCACAGTTCTTGCATATTTTTCATCATATTTGGTGCAATGCCATTAACCTTGAATAGCACCATGGAACTCATACAAAGTGCCACTAGTGTTGATGGAACTACTTCCAAGAAGTGGAAGTACTTCCATGACATTACCAGAAAAAGTTGAATTGTTTGACAGGCACCATAGATGGAGGTCTGGACCTGCAATTGCTGCCATGTCCCATGGAGGATTCATCTTGTAAACAGATGACTTGATAAAAACAGTACAGTATTGTAAATCTCTTCCTTATGATTTTCTGAATAATTTTTTCTTTAGCTTCATTGTAACAATACAGTATTTACTATATACAAAACATAAAATACGAGTTAAACTACTGTTTATGTTATTGATAAGACTTTCGGTCAACAGACAGCTGTGAGGCAGGTCAGTTTCTGGGGAGTGAAAAATTATATATGGATTTTCAACTACACAGGAGTTTATGTCCGTAACCCCAGCATTGTTCAAGGTCAACTGTATTTTATTAAAATACTAACAGTCCCTTATAGTTTGAATCTGACTTTAGTACCAGAATATGATTATCTAATTGCTTCATTGCTTCATTTGGTCTCTGCTACTCACCAACATATAAACCATGGCATCATCAATGCTCTAAGATCCATAAAGTAATGATATTTTCATTTATCATACATCTAATAATATTTTAGTATCAATAAAAAGAATATTTATGAATGATGGGGGAAAATGAAATTGTAAGGTTTGCAAATCTTCACATACTGGTAGTTTCAAATTCCATTCCTAATTAGCATTGACCTTTTTTTATAAAGATAACTTTAATGCAGATTTGCTTCATTTTAGGATTTCAGGATTGGTGACCTATTTCAGGATTGGTGACCTTTAAGTTAAGTGTGGCTTTCAAGCAGTGCTAATGAAACTGCTCAAGAAGACAGATAAGACAGATGTGGTGTCTGTACTCAGCGAACCTAGAGAAGATTGGACATTAGCATTGTTTTAAGCAGATATGTAGTTCAGCTTAAACATGATTTGCTAGGTGTGTATCCCCCTACTCACCCTGGCCCCAGAAGTTATAGGGAAGGTTTTCACTTGCCAGGGAACAACTGAAGAGTAATGGAGAACCACTGGACATGTTGCCTTAACCTGCAGGAACTGCGAGGCATTGGGAAGGCAGGACAACTATGGGGCACTGACCAGTATCAGAGTAACTGTGTTGACAAGAGATGCTGGATACCTCAAGCCCCACACCTATTACATTTGATGGGCTTTTGATGTCCTGGAAGTACTTTTGTTTGTATATTGGCATGTTCAGGTGTACAATACAGTTATATGCCTTCAATAGGATATAAAGGACTTATTTATCATAAGCAACTCTACAGAGAGTTTCACCAGTAAGTTTTTGTGTGGTAATCAAGTTGTGGAAAGAGTATCTCTCATCTCTTGTAACAAAGCGTCTATTGTTCACAGATTGCTGTTAACATAGGATTTAATGTAGTGACAGAAGTGTCTGTGCTTATCAGATATAACTGCTTTGATAAGAGAGGTTTGTAGCAGAGGTTAACCATTCTAGTAAAAAAATAATAATAATAAGAGGGAGTGGTGTCAGCATGTCACACTTACAACAGTCATTTACTGTTCTTAAAACGTATGGTTAGGGAGGCTGATAGAATGATGATGTATCCAAAGCCATCTGCGTATCTTTCAAAGGCAGAGGAAATTGCTTATCAGTGTCTTTCTACATTTATTTTCCAGTTTATATAGAAGTAATGTGAAGGGGGAATAGTAAGAAATTAACAAGCCATAAACTTACAAGCATTGTTCTGTAAGAATCACTGTTTTGGCTGCACTCAGTGGCTCAGCCTGTCATCCCAGCACTTTGGGAGGCCAAGGCGAATGGCTTGCCTGAGCCCATGGGTTCGAGACCAGCCTGGGCAACACAGGGAGACCGCATCTCTACAATAAATCAAAAATTACCTGGGCATAGTAGCACACACCTGTAGTTCTGGCTAATTGGAAGGCTGAGACGGAAGGATCGCTGGACCCCAGCAGGGGGACACTAGGGTGACTGTGAGCGTGTCACTGCACTCCAGTCTGGGTGACAGAGTAAGACTCCAACTCAAAAAGAAAAGAAAAGAAAAGCATTACTGTTTTGCTACTGGTAGATTTATTCCTGTGAGCTGAAACTTTTCAGGACTTTTATGTGCTAGCTTTTTCTAAGTCAGGAGAGTAACATCTTATGACTACTTCAAGGAAGAGAGTACTATTAAAAATATAAGTTCACCTTTTAAAAGAGAATGATTCCACTTTTAAAGCTTTTAGTATATTCCCCAAGTTGTGCAAGGGTCACCACTGTATAATTTCAGACATTTTATCATTGTCTCAGTCTTAGCTTAATGCAAGAGGAAGAATTGAGTGACTGCAGGTGTGACTGAATCCAGGGTGCTTTAGTCCATTTTCTGTTGCTATAATGAATACCCAAGACTGGCTCAATTATAAGAAAATACATTTATTTCTTACAGTGCTGGAGGCTGAGAAGTCCCAAGTCAAGGAGCAGCCAATGGTCGGCTTCTGGCCAGGGTCATGCTGTGTCATAACGTGGCAGAAGACATCATGGGGCAAGAGAGAGTCAGCCTGTCTTTGTGTGTGTGTGTGTGTGTGTGTGTGTGTGTTTTGAGTTGGAGTCTCACTCTGTTGCCCAGGCTGGAGTGCACTGGCACACTCACAGCCACCCCAGTGTCCAGCTGCTGGGCTCTGGTGATCCTTCCACCTCAAGCTTCCAAGTAGCCAGAATTACAGGCACGTGCTACCATGCCCAGCTAATTTTTATTTATTGTAGAGATGAGGTCTCACCAAGTTGCCTGGGATGGTCTCGAACTTACGGGCTCAGGCAAACCACTCACCTCAGCCTCCTAAAGTGCTGGGATGACAGGCTAACTCACCGAGCCTGCCCAGCCTAGCTTTTATAACAGACCCACACTGCTGATAACCCATTAACTCATGAATGTCCTAATCCATTAATGAGTGCGAAGTCCTCACCACCCAGTCTCCTCTGAAAGGCCCCACCTATTTAGTCCTGTTCCATTGGGATTCAGTTGCAACTGACTTTCAAAGTAGACAAACATTTGAACAATGGCAGTGATCCCAAAGAGAAACCCTATACCCGTTAGTGGTCACTCTCCACTTCCCTCTACCCCAGTTCCAGACAGCCACTAATCTTTGTCTTCGAATTTTTTCTGATGTCATTAACTTAGCATAATGTTTTTAGGGTTCATCCATGTTATAACATGTATCGGAACTTTATTTCTTCATCTGTCAAGTAATACTTCATTTTACGACTATTTCACATTTTGTTTATCCATCCATCAGGTGATGGACGTTTGGGTTATTTCTACTTTTAGGCCATTATGAATAATGCTGTTGTGAAGATTTATCTAGAAATTTTTGGCAGTGTGTTTTCGTGTGTGCATGTGTATGTTTTGAGTCAGAGTCCACTCTGTCACCCAGACTAGAGTGCAGTGTCATGCTGTTCATGGTCACCGCAGCTTGACCTGCCAGGCAATCCTTCCACCTCAGCCTTCCAAGTCACTGGAACTACAGGCATGTGCCACCATGCCCAGCTAATTTTTGATTTCTTGAAGAGGCAAGGTCTTGCCATATTGCCTAGGCTAGTCTCAAACCCCTGGACTCAGTCCTCTCACCTCTGCCTCCCAAAGTGCTGAGATTACAGGCATGAGTCACTACAACCTGCTCTTGTGTATATATTAGAAATGAAATTGCTGGGCTATATGGTAACTCTATGTTTAGCTTCTTGAGGAACTTCCAAGTCATTTCACAGTGTGGCTTTACCATTTTACATTCCCCTCAGCCAGTATATGAGGGCTCCAGTTTTCATATATCATTGCCAGCACTTTGTACACTCCATCTTTTGACTGTAGCCTTCCAAGTGATCTCACTCGGAATTTGTTTTGCTTTATTTGTGTTGTTTTGAGTCTGGGTCTCACTCTGTCATCCAGGCTGAAGTGCAGTGGCATGCTCACAGCTCACCACAGCCTCAACCTCCTGGGATCACGTGATCCACCCCAGCCCCCACCCCCACCCCACCAGGTAGCTGCAGCTGCAGGTGCTCCATGATTGGCTAATTATTTTATTTTTTGTAGAGCCGGTCTTGTTCTGTTGCGGTAACTGGTCTCGAATTCCTGGGCTTAAGCATTCCCCTGCCTAAGGCTTGCAAAGTGCTGAGATTATAGGAATGAGCCACTGTGTCTGGCCTTCACTGTGAATTCCATTGGTATTTCTTTAATGATTCATGATATTCAGTGTCTTTTCATGTGCTTATGGGCCATTTGTGTATCTTCTTTGTAGAAATATCCATTCAAATTTTTTGTGCTCATTTTTTAGTTGTCTTTTTATAAATGAGTTATAAGAGTTCTTTATATAGACCAGGCATGGTGGCTCAAGTCTGTAATCCCAGCACTTTGGGAGGTGGAGGTAAGAGGATTGCCTGAGCTCATGGGTTTGAGACCAGCCTGAGCAAAATGGCAAGACCTCATCTCTACAATAAATCAAAAAATTAGCCGGGCGTGGTGGCACATGCCTGTGGTTCCAGCTACTTGGAAGGCTGAGGCAGAAGGATTTCCTGAGCCCAGCTGGTTGAGGTTGAGATGGCTGTGAGCATGGCACTGCACTCCAGTCTGGGTGACAGAGTGACACTACAACTCAAAAAAAAAAAAGTTCCTTATATATTCTGGACATAAGACTCTTATCAAATATATGATTTCTAAATACATTATCCTTTTCTGTATATTGTCTTTTCACTTAATGATGCCCTTTGAAGCACAAAAGTTCTTAAATTTGGTAAAGTATGATTTTTTGTTTTGTTGCTTGTGCTTTGGATGTCATAGCTAAGAAACTATTGCCTAATCCAAGGTCATGAGGATTTACCCTTCTTCAAAAATTGTATAGTTTTTGCTCTCATTTAGTCTCAAATTTTTTGAGTTAATTTTCATATATGGTGTGATGTATAATTTCACGTATGGTGTCCTTCTTTTGGTTGTCAATAGCCAGTTCTCCTAACACCATTTGTTGAAAGATTACCCTTTCCCTATTAAGTTGTCTTGGTGCCCTTGTCAAAAATCAATTGATCATGAATGTAATGGTTTATTTCTGTACTCTTTGTTTTATTCCATTGGCCTAGGTCTTCTGTTCTTCCAGTTCCACACTGATGATCTTGATGACTGTACCATCATAGGTAGCTGTGAAATTGTAAAGTGTTCTTTTTCAAGATTGTTTTGACTATTCTTGGCCCTTGAGATCAGCTTATCAATTTTGAGAAAAAAGGCAGCTGAGATTCTGAGGTATGGTATTAAATCAATTTGGAGTGTATTGCCATTTTTATTATTATGTCATCCAATCTGTGAACATGGAATATCTTTCCATTTATTTTGAAGCTTCTTTAATTTCCTAAAATGATATTTTGTAGTTTTTAGAGTACAGATTTTACATTTCTTTTGTTCAGTTTATTCCTGAGTATTTCATTCTTTTTTTATTCTATTGTATGTGGAATTGTTCTCTGGATTTCATTATTAGATTGTTCTTTGTTGTGTATAGAAATACAGTTGATCTTTATATGTTGATCTTACATCCTGTAACCAGCTGAACTCATTTATTGGCTTTAATGACCTGTGTGTGTGTGTGTAATCCTTACAATTTCTACTAAATAAGATCATGTCATCTGCAAATATAAAAGTTGTATTAATTTGAGATGCTTTTCTTTATCTGAGGAAAGAAGGAATCATCCTCAGATTGAGAGACTCTGAGAAAGAAGAAAGCAGATACTCTGTAGCTGTTATTTAAATTGAGCTTAAGAACTTGTCATTTGTACAGCTCCATATGGGGCCTTAAGTAAAATGTGTTTGATCATTTATTAGTTGTATTTTTTTTTTTTGGCAGAGGGGAAAATTAAGGCATACAATTTTTTTTTTTAAACCATGACTCAGCTGTGAATCGGAACTGCCTATGTTCAAATCCTGGCTCCATAGGTACTCACTACCCTTAGCCACTTTATACCTTGATTGTGTCTCTAAAATGGGAGTGACACTGGTACCTATTTTTTAAGGTTATGATGAAGATAAAATTAGTTCATCTATGAATCTTAATTATCTGGCTCGTTATTAGTGGTGTATATATGTGAGCTGCTCATAGAATTATCTGAGCAACAACCAGACCAAGTATCTTTTTGTTGCCTTCTTAGTGACTATGTAAAACAGTGGAGAACTTGACAGAGCTTGTTGCAGTGATAGCTGGGACTCATTCCTTAATGGCACTCCCCTCCCTTTCCAGGCTCAGCAGGGATCACCAGTGTCAAAAAACAGGAGTATTTGGAGTTGCCAAATCAGAGTCTCAGTGTAACAGCCAGGGCATATACTGTGTGTTCTCAGTCATTAAATGAAACACCAGAAAGACAGAGTCATGTTTTCTGCTTTAACTACAAAAATGTAAATGAACTTAAGGAACTTTGGGGTTTGTCTGTAAAGCCCACTCAGAAGAGCCCCAACACATGCCTACTGTGCCATGGGTTAATAGGGGGATCCCGAGGGTTAGGGTTGTCAGATAAATTACTGTTGTCAATGTGCTTCTAATCACTCTCTGAGAATCAGTAGTTCTGTGGTGTGGGAGAAGACGTGGTGTCAGGATGGAAGCCATCTCCTGTTCCAATTTCCAGCCACTTTTTGCTTCAGGCATACATTTTCCATGAAAAGAAAACAGATTTTAAAAAGAATTCCTCAGCAGCTAAGAATACTGAAAACCACTTTTGCAACTGATACAAAGTCCCGTGACCGTGCCCCTCACTTGAAAGCATAAAGGCATATAAAGGAGATCATGGAGTTGCCATTTTTAGATATTCTCTCTTGGCAGAACAAAATTCACACACCTGTCTGCCTCTTAGGAGCCCTTGTACCTGGCAAAGTGTAAACACAGTGGCTTCGGGGAGAAGAGACGGCCTGTGTGTCAGCCGTATCCACCTCTGATGATGGGGTGGGTGTGGAGGGGCCAGGCCTGTGGAAGGGCTGGCATCCAAGGGTCTCTTAAATGCTCACCCAGAATAACTGCACTCCAGCCTAGGCAATAGAGTGAGACCCTAACTCAAAAATAAACAGGTAGATGGAGGGATTGATGGTTAGATAGATGATAGATTGATAGATAGATAGATTGATAAAAATAAAGCTTTGTATTAACTACTTACAGAAAAGTTACAATAATAGTACAGGGAAGTTTCCATATATTCCTCTCCCAACCTCTCCTGCTGTTTACATTTTACATAACTATCCCTTATTGTTTTTTATTATACTTTTTTTTGAGACAGGGTCCTACTCTGTCACCCAGGCTAGAATGTAGTGGCACAATTACAGCTCGCTCCAGCCTCGCCCTCCTAGGCTTAGGCAATCCTTCCACTTCAGCTTCTTCAGGGGCTGGGACTATAGGTGTGTACCACCACACATGGCTAACTTTTCTATTTTTTTGTAGAAATGATATCTCACTGTGTTGCCCTGGCTGGTCCTGAACTCCTGGCCTCAAACTCTGCCCCAGCCTCCCAAACTGCTGGGATCACAAACTTGAGCTATTGCGCCCTGCCAATAGACCTCCCCTGTATAAGAGATCTTCGTGGTACTGATGAGACTCGATATTTGCGGCAGCCTTAGAGATGTTTGAGAATGTACAAGTGACTTTTCCGTCAAAGTAAATTGTCATCCTTTTTAGGTTAAAGTATTAGTTCTTGCCTCAGCCTAGACCTCTCAACCTCCATTTGCATCTGTCAGCAGCAAGAATAGAACAGCTACTAAGGGAGCTGAGTCGGCCACAGTCACTTTGCCTGTGGCAGCCATCCGTGGCCACTCTACTCAGACATAACCTGGTCTTGCAGTTGGGTTTGTATTGCTGATGAAATCACAGACTCTGACAGTCACAACTCCTCCTCCAGTTCAGAATCAGACTCGTCATTGGCCTCCGGAGGGTTCTGTAACAGCCGTGGTGATTCAGAGGGCAGTGCCCATTTGGAGCCAAAGACAGAGAAGGAGGGAGGATCAGAATCACCTGGTCAAGCAGAGAAGAGCTAGACACTGCAGAGGATGTCCGTTGAGGCAGCCTGCCTCTTCTGTTCGTGTCTCTTTTCTCCCTCTTCCCCTTTCCTTCACTCTGACAGACAAGCAGAGGCTGGTGCTTGGAAAGGTGGTTGTTGTCATCATGAAGAAGTGTGTGGTGACCGTCATTAAACGTCTGCTGAGCACCATACGCTTTGCTGAGCATCTCACATGTTTTATTGTAGTCTTCACCATAATTCTAAGATATTGGTTAGGTTGATTTAACAGAGGAGGAAACGTATGTGCACAGTCTTTATGGTCCTGGACCATAAGCCCTGTGAAGGCAGGAATGTAGACGGTTTTGTTCACTGCTTAGTCCCCCAGGCCTAGAGAGGTGCCTTGCACATCGATGTTCACTAATATTTGCTGAGTGAATGACAAGTGAACAAACTGCCCGTGGTAATTTGCTGGGCATTGATGGAACTAGGATTCACATCTGGGACTGCCCAGCTCTAAACTGGCTCCTCTGGAAGGCTCGTATCCTGTTGTGTCTCGGCATCAGGACTTCTGAGACCCCGCACGGTTTGTCCATCCGCATTGTAGCCAAAAAGGACACATGCCCCTCATTCTCAGCACCCCTCGTCTGTCCTTTTGATCTGAACTTCTGTCTGAAGTCATTTTCCTTCAAGCTGAAGAACATGTTTTAACATTTCTTGCCATAGGTCTGTTGGTGACAGATTCTCTCAGTTTTTAGTTACCTGAAAATGTCTTTATTTCACTCATTGTTAATGGATATATTTACTAGATATAGGATTTAGGGCCCATGATTTTTTATTTCTGCATTTTAAAGCTATCATTCCAGCATTTTCTGGTGACCATTGTTTCTAATGAGGGCTCAGTATTGTTGTTTATTTCCCCTGTGTACATATCTTTTTTCTCTCTATTGGCTTCTAGGAATTTTCTCTTTATAGTTAGTGTTCAGCAGTTTTATGTGACTATGCCAAATAAAAATAAATCTGGGCCGGGCCTGGT
This sequence comes from Carlito syrichta, assembly GCF_000164805.1. Classification (NCBI taxonomy): domain Eukaryota; kingdom Metazoa; phylum Chordata; class Mammalia; order Primates; family Tarsiidae; genus Carlito; species Carlito syrichta. The sequence goes on along the minus strand of NW_007008911.1, from coordinate 23,666 downwards.
GGCTCAAGCCAATAATCCCAGCACTTTGGGAGGCTGAGGCAAAAGGATTTCCTGAGCTCATGGGTTCAAGACCAGCCTGGGCAACACGGTGAGACCTTATGTCTACAATACATCAAAAAAACTAGCTGGGTGTGATAGTGCATGCCTGCAGTTCCAGCTACTTGGGAAGCTGAGGTGGAAGGATCACCTGAGCCTAGCAGTTCGAGGCTGAGATGGCCTTGAGTGTGTCACTGCACTCCAGCATGAGTGACAGAGTGAGACTCCAACTCAAAAAAACAAGACTATCGCAATAGGGACAAACAGCTTCAACGTCAGGACTTACAAGTGTTTTTCACAATCAAACAGAAAAAGGCTTTCCTTTTCTAGGGAGGGGTCAACCGGACTGAAAGGACTTCAAGCAGGCAGCAGGGGTGAAGCAGGTGGCAAAGTCAGGGCGCTTCAACAGGCAGTTTTTCTCTGTGGTTGGCTGATACTGGGAATGGTTGTTGAGGGAGGATGCTTTGCACCTTAAGTTTTGCTTAAGCTTAGGATGAGCCACAAATCAGGGGCCTGTGGGGAGGGAAGAAGCCTGACCAAAGTTTTGTCAAGTCAGCAAGTCAGCAGGGAAGTTATGTAATTGTGAGCACTTGGTCAATGTGATATAGGTGGGGTTTCCTTTTTATTGATCCTGCAGAAGTTTGCTGAGCTCCTTGGATCTGTAGGTTGACATTTTTCACCAAAATTAGGCATGTTTCAGCCATTATTTTTTCAGATGTTTTCCCCTTAATTTCTTCCCCCACCTCTCCTTCTGGGACTCCAATTACATGTGTATTTGAACATTTGATACTGTCTCATGAGGCACTGAGGCTCAACTTCCACAAAAAACCAGGAACAAAAATCTGACCTTTTCTTATGTAATCGTGAATCTTCTATTAAGCCCATCCACTTCCACATGTGTAGTAATTTTTTATCTTATGCTGGATACTCTGTGTATACTGAAACACAAGGAGTCCAGGTTACCCTGTCTTCCTTCAAAGAATGTGTTGTGCTTTGTTCTGGCATGCTGTCAAATGGTGGCAGATCCCTTTGATCTTGTCAGGCTGGTTTTAAACTTGATGAAGACGGGCTTCTTTCTCCTTTACGAGAAAGTAGAGTAGCAAGGCCTCTCTTCACCGTGGTTCTTCCTTCTAAGCCATTTGGGGCCTCCACTAAAAGGCCGAGGCCCTCAGTGAAGTCGCTTCTTGTTGTCTGAACCAGAATTTCCTCTTCTCTCAGTGACCTCGGATCTGCGTTCAGCTCTCAGCACTGTCGCAGCCAGTGTCTACTAATGTAATGGTTTAAAAGAAAAGTTGAAGCATTTTCTTTTCCAGCCTTTGGTTCTGCAATATCGTTGAGAATATTTGTCCCTTATGGAGCCCACATAAAGCGCAGTGAATTATCCTAGCTGAGGATGTTTGGCTTTCAGTCAGCTGCAAACAGTAGAGGTTAGCTTTTAGTGGAAACGAGCCTAAAGAAAAGTGTTGGAGAGTGCAAAATGAGGTTCCTGTGTAAGACCTGTGACACGCCACAGAAAATAGTGGAGCAGGCCAGGCGTGGTGGCTTATGCCTGTTATCCCAGCACTTTGGGAGGCTGGGGCTGGAGAATTGCTTGAGCCCAGGAGTTCGAGACCAGCCTGAGCAACAGAGTGAGACCCCAACTCAAAAATAAATAAACAATATGGATCGTGTTTCCCCAACCAGCTGGACACACATTCGTTTCTCTTCATTGCTGATTGCTGGCCCCACTCATCTTGGCTTCTTTATTTTTTTCTCTCTTCTTTATTTATTTATTTTCCTGAGCTCAAACTTAATAATCGATTATTAGGGCCACAGATAATGGTGTCTCCCAGGAGCCCAGATGCCTGTCTCCACTGCCTCCCCTGGCCTTTCTGGACCCACGCCTGGACTCTTGGAGGTTCAGGAATGAAATGCTTTCCTGGGATTCCCGCCTCGTGGCACCAACACCTGCCATGTTCTGTGATAACCTTCCAAACATCCTCCTCACCCCTCACACCTCATGGTGACACACCACGCTGTTTTCACAGGCTCCCTGTTTTTCTACTTTATGTGTTCTATAAATGAAAATATGCTGTAAATACACGTGTCTGGACTGTGTTTGAAATTATGCTGAATTGGGAAGAAATGGTGTCAGACTCAGAAGATCCCGAGGGCCAAGTCATTCGGCCCTAAAAGCCCTCATTTCTGACACAGGAGCAGAAGGGGTTTGGCTGGAGGGAACTGGTTGTGCCAGGGCTGGGGCTGGGTGTGAATCTGCCGGAGGAGGAGGGGAGGTGAAGGAAGTCCGAGTGTTAGGAACAGGGCCTTTATGTGATGAATCACAGTAGAAAGTGGAGCCCCTTCCTGGATTCCCAGACCCTTTTTTCAGGGAGGAGAGAATTGGTGAGGCAGAGAGAAGAGTACCATAATTTTGGCGGGTGCCTTAGTCAGTTGAGTTGCTGTTACAAAGTACCATAAACTGCTGAGCACAGTGGCTCATGCCTGTAATCCCAGCACTTGGGGAGGCCGAGGCAAGAGGACTGTCTGATTCCAGGAGTTCAAGACCAGCCTGAGCATAATGGCTAGACTTTTTCCTTACAAGGCATCCAAAAATTGTTGGGGTGTGGTGGTGCGTGCCTGTAGTCCCAGCTACATCTACTTGGAAGGCTGTGGTGGATGGATCGCCTGAGCCCATCAGGTCGAGGCTGTGGTGTGTTGTGATCAGGCCACTGTACTCCAGCCTGAGGGGTTCCAGCTCAAAAAAAAAGTACCATAAACTGTTACATATAAACAAGAGAAACGTACTTCCCGCTTTTGGAGGCTGAGAGGTTCATCATCAGGGACGGGCAGAGGTGGTGTCTGGTAAGAGCCTGCTTGTTGGTTCATCGTGGGCAGGTTCTAGTGACTCCACATGGCAGGAGGGACAGGAGGCTCTCTGGGGCATCTTTCACAAGGGACTGGACCCCTCTGTAAGGGATCTCCCTTCATGACCTCATCACCTCCCCCAGGCCTGCCTCCTGATGCCATCACCTGGGTGACTTGGTTTCACCATGCAAGTTTTGGGGGACAGAAGCGTTGGGTCCATCACGGTGGGGAGGAGGCAGCGTGCTTCTGTGGCCATGGCGCTTCCCCAGGGGAGTCCGTTTCTCACCCGCCATCCCCAGGGGCACCCACAGGATACCAGGGAGGAACACAGGCAGCATGTCTGGTACTTCTTTGTAATGGAAAGAAGAAGGGGCTTCCAGTTTCTAAGGCAAAGCCCTCTAGAGATGTGGAATCGTCTCCTGCCAGAGACGTGGGATCGGCTCATCAGTAAATGAGTAAGTGTCACCTTGCTGGATATAAGCACGGTTTAACGAAGGAGCAGGAAAGGCAAAAACAGCAGGTATGTTCTCCCATCTCTGTTGGGGGACAATGGTTGTGATCATGGCATTGTTAAATCAAGCGGTGAGCGGTGACTCACGCCTATAATCCCGGCACTTTCGGAGGCAGAAGTGACAGGATTGACTGAGTCTAGGGGTTCGAGACCTGCCTGGGCAACTTGGTGAGACCTCACCTCTATGATAAAATTTAAAAAATTAGCTGAGCATGGTGGTGTGCATCTGTAGTTCCAGCTACTTGGGAGGCTGAGACAGAGGGATCACCTGAGCCCATCAGGTTAAGGCTATGGTGGCTGTGAGCATGCCACTGCATGCCAGCCTGGGTGACAGAGTGAGACTCCAATTCAAAAAGATAATAAATAAATAAATGAATAAATAGAGTAGGGGGAGGAAAAAGGTCTTCATTATTGTCACTGCCATTCATTTATTCAGCACAAATTTATTCAGAGACCATCATGTGCCAGATTGTATTCTAGGCACTGGATATACAACCGTGACTAAAACAGATTCTAAAACACAGAATATGAATCTTAAATTAGCAGAGAAATCAGAAGATAGTAAAGTATTTCATGTGTGAACTCTTCCTAAAGATTCCAAAAGATTTCTTTATGTCCATGTTAGGATTTTGATTTTTTTAAATTCCCACTAAATATGAACAAAAATCATTTCGATTTATCAATACAAAATGTTTATGGGTGACATCATTTTTTAAAAATGTTGGTGGAAGTGGGGACCAAAGGGAGGTCCAAATTACCTGTATGATGACCACTTGTATACCTAATCTTGAATTGTACCCCACATCTTTTAAAAAAAATGTTGGTGGAATTTGGAGAATCCAGAATTGCTTTTCATATAATTTCAGTTATTTCTACAGCAATTCAAACGTTGCCATTTGTGTGTGTGTGTATTGTATTGTATACACACACACACACACACACACACACACACACACACACACACACACACACACACATATGCATAACTACTAGGGAGGAAAATAATATGGACCTGGGTATTCCAATAACAATTTGCAAAATTCTGACTTCTTCCTTATACAAGGTCTTCCAGAATATTGGCAATGTATTTCCTTCTGATGCTATTCCATTCCAAAATGCTACTAGATGGGTTTGGCCCAACCCACCGCATATGTGACACACAATTGAATGGTGGAGCTATCTTACAGCTATTTCCAGATTCTTTCCCAAACAGGAAGACTTCAGGTTCCTCGATGAGCTCCATTCCTCTCTGTGCCCAGCGTGATGACTGCAGGAAGGTGCTAAGAGCCCACAAAGAAAGGAATCCAAGAGAAGAGCCAGAGAGAAACAACACAAGCACAAGATCCCAGGGGATTAGGGTGGGATTGAGCACTGGAAGGAGGTCTGAGCTTTAATCTTACATTTGTCAGAAGTTGGTTGCTGATCTAGGAGTTTCCTAGCTCATAGAGTTTACTCTTCTTCTGAGGGTTTGTGGAGAAATGACCTGAGGTTATTGTAAGCTCTCAAATCCTATAAACCTATTTCTCCTGCACTTTGGTGAAAGGACTGTAGGAATTATCAAAAGCAAAATGTTGCCCTTAAAAAAACCCTTTTTATTTAATTTTTAAATGAACCCTCCTTCAGCCTTTTTGTTTTTAATTGAAGTCTCACTCTGTTGTCCCGACTGGAGTGCAGTGGCACGCTCACAACCACCACAGCCTCAACCTGCTGGGCTTATGTGATCTTTCTGCCTCAGCCTTCCAGGTAGCTGGAACTACAGGTAAGTGCCACTATGCCCAGCTAATTTTTCTTGATTTATTGTAGAGATAAGACCTCACCAATTTGCACAGGCTGGTGCCCTTTTTTTTCATCTATCAAAATTATTTTTAGTTTAACTAAAAAATAAAGTTTTAATTTCAACATTTTTAGAAAATGTTATAGAATCTCAAATCAAAATTTGCTAATTTTTTTTTAGTTTGAGTATTTCTTTTCCTATTTCTCATTAAATACTTTTTATGTGATGAAATTATTCTACAGACTATTCTTTTTTAAAATTACTACCTGTAATTATTTAGTATGTTCAACATATATATTAACTGTTAAGAATGAAACTGTTGGCCGGGTGTGGTGGCTCACGCCTATAATCCCAGTACTTTGGGAGGCTGAGGTGAGAGGGTTGCCTGAGCCCATGGGTTCGAGACCAACCTTGGCAACTTGGTGAGACCTTTTCTCTACAATAAATCAAAATATTATCCAGGCGTGGTGGCACATGCTTGTGGTTCCAGCTCCTTGAAAGACTGAGGCAGAAGGATCACCTGAGCCCAGCAGGTCGAGGCTGTGGTGGCCGTTGAGCCTGCCACTGCAATCCAGCCTGGGTGAGACTTCAACTCAAAGAAAAAAATAGAATGAAGCTGTCCTAAAACAAATTGTGTGTGTGCACGCATGTGTGTGTGTGTGCGCGCATGTGTGTGTGCGTAAAGACAGAGAGAGAGAGAGAGAGAGAGAGAGAGAGAGAAAGAGAGAGAGAGATAGAGAGATTTATTTTTAAGGAAAAAAATAGTAAAAAAAACCAGTGTATTAGATGGTGATGGAAGTTGTGATTTTTGATAGAGTGGTGTGTTAGTTATCTACTGCTGCAAGACAAATTACCCCAAATCTCAGAGGCTTAAAACAACAGTAAATGTTTTTTACTTTTCCTCACTTCTATACGAGCAGTTTAGCTGGGTATTTTGACTCAGGGCTCTTGTGGGCTTACAGTCAAGTTGCCAGCCAGGCTCAGACACTGGGAAATCCAGCTGGTAGCTTCTTCGACTTCCCTGCCAAGACACAAGGCACCACTTCTATGTTAGGTCTCTCTCACTGCTTAGCAAGTCACCTCAAAGCATAGTGGCTTTACAGCAGAGTAACTGTTGACTCAGTTGGATTCTGAGGCCCAAAACAGGTAGGCCAAAGCAGGAATGGTGTGTCTCTGCTCCCAGATGCAAGATATCAAGCCTGGGGCCTGATGTTATCCAAAGGCTGGAGCAAGGTTGAAGGGGCAGTCGCCATGGAGCTCGCTCAGATGTCCGGCAGTTGCTCCCTGTGTGTGGGCTCCTCCACACCTGGGCCTTTTGATGGGGCAGATGTGTGTCTTGAACGTGGGAGCCAGATTTCCCAAGTAAGAAATCTGGCCAGAAGCCAGCCTTGGCTAAGCTTTGTGTGACCCGGCCTCACCAGTCCCAGAGCCTCACTTTTTGAATGGAGGATGGGGGGGAAAGGGCAGTATTTTTTTGGCCATTTGTTTTTTCGATGCAAACTTATGGATCGCCTACGATGTGCCAGGTTATATTGTGGGTGCATCGGGGGATAGAGCAGTGACTGAAACAGACAAAAATAATTGCATCATATTTAGTGAAGACAGAAAAAAAGTGAGTGAAGTATGTAGTCTACTGGGTGGTGATGGGTGCTAAGAAGGTCATGTTAGCAAGAAGGCTCAGTATTTAGTAGTGGCCAGGGGAGGGTTCACTGAGAAAGAGAGAGGAGTGGAGACCTCCAAAAAGTGAATGTGGTGCCTGGCATGAGGACTCGCACCTGTAGTCCCAGCATTTAGGGGGACCGAGGGGAGAGAACTGGCTGAGGCCAGCAGTTCCCAGCCTGGGCAACATGGCGAGACCTCGTCTCTACAATAAATCAAAAATTAGCCAGGCATGATGATGCATGCCTGTGGTTCCAGCTACCTGGAAGACTGAGGCAGAAGGATAGCTGGAGCCCAGCAAGTCCAGGCTGTGGTGGCCATGAGCGTGCCACTGCCCTCCAGCCTGGGTGACAGAGTGAGACTCCCACTCCCAAAGAAAAGAAGAAAGTGTGAACATGGCCATCTGGGTTGGGGGCATTCCCAGCAGACAGAACCAAATTCACAGAGGCTCTGAGGGGAACAGGGGGTAGGCTTCAGGAGTCCAGTGTGGCCAGAGCACAGGAAGTGAGGGGACAGGGAGGAACAGATGATGGGGGCACAGGACCCCAACTGTGGGACCTCTAGAGCCAGGGCACGCTGGCCTCCCCAGAGGGCCCTTTCCTGAACCGGTGCAGGAGCCGTGGTGAGGTGCCCTGGCCTGGCCGGATGGGCAGGAACTCCCATGTGTGACGCACAAGAAGGACGAGGGCCCCAGGGTTCCCCTTGTCTGGTCTGTCCTCGTGTCTAAGGAGCACCGTAAGCATCCTGGGATCCTTGTGGTCATTTATCCAAGATGCCTGATTCCTTCATGCACTGAGCTTTACCTCTATCCGTCACTTCCACACACATGTGCAGGACATGTTTATGCATGCCTTTGTTTCTTCAACATTTCTTTCTTGCTAAACTCTCAATTACTGAAAAGTATTCAAGGTCCCTTCATATACCTTTAAATATCCCTTCTATTATTCAAATGTCATTCATTTTTTGCTAACTTCTGATACATTTCATTCTCTTATTTCATTCAAATGATGTTTGTTCACTCAAGTTCCATGTCGGTATTTTTGTTTTAAGACATGCCAAGGAGCTATGAGATTTCTTACACTGCCAAGAAGAGAAAGCAGTGTACAGGAAAGGAGATAGGGTGGGCTGGATCAAGCTGGCACAATGGAATTCCAAACTGGATCCTCCTGTTTGCCCCACTAACTGACACCAAGATCTAAGTTGACCAAACAGGAGCCTCTGCTCTGGGAAAAGGCCCAGAAACAAGCCCTCACCAATGTACCTAATCTGGGACTCCCAGATATGATTAAGCCTTTCTTTTTATACGTGCATAAATATGTTGGAAACTAATAAATAAAGTGTTCTCTAGCCATCCAGATTTAACAGACTAGTCCCTCAACGTCAAATACTTCACAGACCAGAGCAGTTTCAGTTTCATACAGTAGGAGGAGTGCCAGGTCACTGAGGCCAATGGTGAACCTAGAACAGATTTCTCAAGCCCTGCTCTAGATGTCTGAGAGTACTTCAGCCCTGCTTTAACCACCACACACTGGAGGATGGCTGATCAATGCATGGCAGGAGGTTGAGAATTCAGCTTAAGGACTCAAGGGACATTGCTGATAAGCCATTGTTTTGCTTTGTCAATCTTTATTTTTGCTAAACTGTTTGTCATTATAATTGCTGTAGAACTGACTTTATTTGCTATAGAATTAACAGAGTTGTCCCCATTGAACACATTAGAAAAGGGTCTCACCAGCATTTCCATTCTTTCTTATGATAGGAAGTTTTCTTGTGCTTTTATGTATTTCTGCCTAATTTGGGTATTTATCTCTTCCTCCACACACCCACTGTGTAAATGTATAAATACCTATGGCCCAGCCACATGGGCACAAAATGGAAGTTGGGGATACTGCACGCCTATATATATGCTAAATCGCATTATTAGGTTACAAGTTATCTTAGAAATTATAAGTAATCAAACACCCGCGGCTTTTGAGCTTATTGCTCAGCAACAAGCCCAAATGGGTGCAGCTATTTATCAAAACCGCTTAGATTTGGACTACCTGCTAGTGAAAAAAGGAGGACTATATGGCAAATTTAATAGCTCTGATTGTTGTTTGCAAATAGATGATAACAGTGAAGCAATAACTGATATAGCCACCAATGTTAGAAAGCTTGCCCACGTCCTGTGCAAAAATGGCAAGGCATAAAATTCGGCAATTGGTTTAAAAACATGTTCTCCAGTCTAGGAGGATTTAAATACATTGGTGGGATCCTGTCTTATCCTCCCTTGAATTGCCCTGAGAATTATGAATGCCATTTCTAAGTTTGTGGAAACAGTTGTTGAACGAAAAACTGCAGCCCACATGATGTAAATGCACCAAGTTAAGGATGATGCTCTAGACTGATGAAGCTTCCAGCATCAAAGGGGGAATGTGGCAGAAAGGGAGCTGATAGCAGTTAAAAGTATTCTCTCTGAGAGATAAAAACCTGCCAGACAGGTTCTTGCTTGGAAAAGCCAAATAGCGGAGAATGGTTTTCTTGGAGATGCAAAAGAGTGACCAATTCACAAACATTATCCAAATCCTCTCTTGGGGGGGTGCTCAGTGGCTCAGCCTGTAATCCTGCACCATTGGGAGGCTGAGGTGAGTGGATTGCCTGAGCCCGCGGGTTCGAGACCAGCCTGGGCATCTTGGCGAGACCTCATCTCTACAATAAATCAAAAATTAGCTGGACGTGGTAGCACGCACCTGTAGTTACAGCTACTCGGAGGGCTGAGGCGGAAGGATCGCCGGAGCCCAGCAGATCAAGGCTGCGGTGACCGGGAGTGGCCACTGCATTCCAGTCTGGGCGACAGAGTGAGATTCCAATTCAAAACAAAATAAAACAAAAAACAAATCCTCTCTTTTTGAAGTTGACAGTTTACAACCCTGCTTGCCGTGCAATTCCTGGAGATCATTTGTTCTTTGAAAGATCTGATTTTGCTGAGTACAACCTTGTAAATTCCAAAGAAAATGTGTGATCGCTCAACCAACCCCCCCTTACCTGAACTGGGGTATAAGACCCCTCTCATCTCTTCCCGGGGTGCTTGGTATGGGAGCATTAGCTGCTAAGTCCGCCGGCATAAATAAAATTGCCACTTCCTATAATAGCCTCGGTGTCATGACCGCTCTGTCTTCCCACTACATTAGTATGTACAAAACCTTTGTTTCTGTTTGTTTTATTTTATGTATTATTTATTCATTTTTTTAGTTGGGGTCTCACTTTGTTGCCAAAGCTGGACTGCAGTGGTGCGATCATGGCTCACTGCAGCCTCCACCTCCTGGGCTCAGGTGATTCTCCTGCCTAGGCCTCCGGAGCAGCTGGGACTACAAGTGTGTGCCACTGTGCCTGGCTAATTTTTCAACTTTTTTATACAGATATGATCTCACTAAGTTGCCCAGCCTGGTCTTAAGTTCCTGGGCTCAAGCAACTCTCTCACCTGGGCCCTCAAAGAGCTAAGATTAGAGCATGAGCCACCATACCTTGTCTGTTTCTTTTTTGAAAGTCACACTGTGGCAGGATATGGCAAATGCTCAAATATATTTCTTGTGTGATTGAATGAATAAGCACAGAAACATATGTAGCTGATTCAGAATCAGCAGTTGGCCTCACCTGGGCTGACTGAATATCTCCTCCCACTAGCCCAGTGGCAGGAAATGGAGTTGATATCAGTTAAAAGTATTTCCTTTTGGAAGGCAAGTTGCAACTTTAAAGACCCGCCAGGCACTGGGCAGGTTTTGTTTAAGAAAGGTCAAATGGTCCAGAGACTGGCCATTTCATGGAAATGGAAAAGAGTCTTATGTAAAACCCCCCTTCTGAAGTTGACTGTTCACAAGCATGCAGTTCCTGGAAACCATTTGTTCTTTGAAAAATCTGATTTTGCTAAGTCCAACCTTGTAAGATTCCAAAGGAAGTATGCAATCTCTCAACACGACCCCCGACCTTGCCTAAACAAGGGTATAAGACCCCACTTTTCCTGTTCTGGGGCACTCGAGCTCGATTTGGATGCATTAGATTCTCAGGGTCACTGGAATGACCAGTGTAATAAAGTGCGACTTCTTATAATAGTATCGGTGTCACGATCTCTCTATTTTTCCTGCTACAGGTATAGATCTGTGTGGCTAGTTGTGACTGTTCTGTATTATATGAATAGAGCAACAGGCTACGGAGGTGTGGGCTGCTCGTGAAAGGGCCCGAACTAGAAGGCTGCCAAGCTAATCACTTGACATTATGAGCTCTTTTTACTTTGGTTAAAAAATGAAGGTTGGGGTGGAATCCTGAGTTGGACCTCAACAATCCCCAATTCTCTCCCATTTTTTAAATTGCAATTTCATAAAGAAGCAGGAACAGGTTTACTTTGCCACTGAGGGAATCTTGGTTCAGGAATTAAGTTCCTACCAAATTCACATTTGCAGCCACCACCTTTTTTTAAAATGGCATATTCTATACTTTTTATTCCATGCTGATATTTATGAATATAGAAGATCCACAAAGAACAATGTTTCAGCGTACTAAAAAGAGAAAAAAAGCATTTAAATGGATTCAGGACAAGATATTATATAAATGAACCCATTGGTGCTGTCCTTAGTTATGTTCTTCTTAAGTGATTGTATAACTTATTACTTTAGAAAAAGTATGTAGTGAGATCCAGACCTCGGATTTAATGTCAGTGAGACAATTAGTTTTGCTCTGGGCTTCTGTGTCCCAGTGAGCTCTGTATGAGGGAGCCCCAGAGTCTCAGGTGAGGCACAGGTAAAAGGAGGTATTGCATAAAGGTAAATACACATTTATCTCACTGCTGGGAAGTCCTCACTTCACAAACACATTGTGCACGATGCATATCACTGTGTTAGCCAGAGGCTCAGCTGTGTTGTCTGGTGTGACAGCTCCATTTACCCCTCTGAAGTTGTCTCCTGCTGGGGGACTTCCTCCCCCTCTATACTTCCTAACTTGATTTCTGAGTCTTGCCCAGGCATCCTCTGTGTGTGCCTCTAGCATATTGTAGAAAAAAGCTCTATCTCAAGCCTGGACACTAACCTCAGGCCATTCACTTGACAGGTACTTTTTCCTCCCCAATATTTACTAATCCATCTTTCATTTCTCCATGAAATTGTTCTAAAATGAGTGACTATAAACTACGAATGACTTTCTGAGCTTCTTCCCATCTGTACTTAGAATTCCGATATTCTCCATTTTTATTGATTCTAGTCACAAATGCCCCATCTTCTGCAGTTGTACTTTAGACATAAATTAATGTCAAATCTAATATTTGTATGAATAAAAGGCTTCCCACTTATATTTTCTTTATTAAATGTCTATTTGTTGTTTATTTCAGAATGTGAGCTCCTAGGAGTCAGGGATTTTTCTTGAATGTGATGAACAAAATGTTCACTGCAAGTGTTTTTCTAATGTGTGTTCTAATGCCATAGATGTGAAGAGTCACTAATAATTAATACTATGACAGTTCAAGGAAGACATTATGCATGTGTTATGCATGACCCAGAAGTGGCTGTGACCATGAAAGGAGAAAGAGTGAAAGTGCTAGGATACAGCCTTTATATTTGGGTCCATGTGAAAAAGGTGGAACTGAAAAAAAATCTGCAAATAGAAGTTTGATCCTGGTTTGAACTCTTCAAGCAGAGACACTGAGACATCTGGTAAGAATCAAGGAAGGGATATATCACAGAGTTTACCTTGGTAGGTGGGCATTGAGTTCAGGAGAGGCTGGTGTGGGCATCAGAGGGAGTCAGAGGATGGTGATGTTTCTCCTGAGGCTTGAAGCAGGTACAGTGAGAGAATGGGAGTGAGGATGCTTGAAGGAACTAGAGACAAACAAACAGTGGCTTATAAGCATTTAAAATTCTTATTTTCACAAGAAAACCTTGTATCAATTTAATTGGCAGCGTATTTTTCAAAAAATAGTTAGTGGTGCATAATAGTGAATCTTGATATCTTTCACTCATCAAAATGCACTACATCCCGAAAAATTTCCATTAAAAAACTTCTGCATCACAAAAATATTTTAATGGAATTTTGATAGGCAAACAGAAGACTTGGAAAGTTATTTGTAATGTTATGTTTTTTCTTCTTTTTATTTTATTTTTTCCTGCCAGCTAGAGATGAGGAAAAACACAGAGAATACATAGTGAGTTCCTATAGCCATCTCATAAGTTAAAGTATATGTTTATATTAATTTTGATAAGTGCTACCTGATTGCTTTTCAAAATAACTGTTATAACTCACATTTCCCCCAACAAGTTTTAAAAGCATTTAAAATTCTTAAAAGTGGTACCATCCTAGGTCATGACAAGTTCCAGATGGGTCCATGGCAGGGGTGCCGAAGTAGAGTAATGGTAAAAGTCATTTGCACATGAAGGAATTGCAAGTTTCTTGAGTTTGGATGTCATACACAAGGCTATCGAAGGTGGAGAAACTGAAAAGATGGTTGTGGATGTGAGAAAATGATCAGAGTTTGGAAGATGCCACTAGCCAGGGTGGGTATAAACTGCTATAATCAGCTGACTTTTGTCTAAAAGAAGAAATGATATTGTCATTTTATTTACCTGCTTGTCTTATGAGATGAATGATCAGGAATTGATGAACATTTACTAAATATGTTTCCTGGTGCTTTGGTAGATAAACTATTGGAGAAATGAGTCCTACAAGGGCATTGAAAGCAGTGGTCTAGATTTCAGTGGGATTGAGGATGCGTAGTCATCTTATTTTAGTACGTTTTTGTTTGCCAGGCACCATGCTGTAAATTTTATGTGCATCATCTCATTTAATCTCCACAGTGAGCACTTGCACTTTACAGTAGAAAAAACTGAAATTCAGAGACATTAAGTGACTTTACAAAGATTTACAGCTCGTGAGTGGCAGAGTCTACGTTAGAAATCCAGTGCTAAGCCACACTTTCAAATGTGCTGTACTGGGAAATCTATGATGGTGTTGAAATAATCCTCTCTGAAAATATAACGGGTTCCCAGTTGACACAGAAGAAAAGAACTGGAAGAAAGGCAGGACTGCAGTGAGAGAAGAAGAGAAGTGCTCAGAGCAGAAGCCATGAGACTTACCTTGGGGCTTGCAGTTTGGGACTTAAGGGGCTGCCCAAAGATGGCAGAGATGAGAAACATGGGGGAAGATTATGAGCCTTGAGGTTCTGAGTGGACCACTGAAGTAATGTGGCTGCAGTCATGGTTCCTGACCAACTGGCCAGGGAGGGTAGTAGTTGCTATAGCACACTGATATTTGTCTAAAAGAAGAAGTGATATTGTCATTTTGTTTACCTGCTTATGTTATGAAGATCAATGACCAGTAATTGCTTCCTGGATGCCTATAACAAGCTCTGCTTAGGTTACTCTCTAAGGTTCCAGAAGTTTCATGCTTCTTGGAGTCTGTCCTCTGTGTGGGAGTGGAGTGCAGACATGGTTCAACAATTCTTACCCATGTTTGTAAGCCAGATGGTGAGAAGAAGTTTCATTTTTCTGCAAAGTTGTACCCCTGGCTTATGAAGGGATATTGATGCTTCTCCAGCTAAGAAACCTGAGACTTTTTGCATAGTGAAAGGGCATTGCATGTTGAAAACTTAGTTTTTGCTTTGA
>NW_007008911.1:0-9075 GCF_000164805.1 Carlito syrichta | reverse complement strand
GGTAGCGCGTGCCTGTAGTTCCAGCTACTTGGAAGGCTGAGGTGGAAGGATCACCAGAGCTCAGTAGGTCGAGGCTGTGGTGGCTGGGAGTGGCCACTGCACTCCAGTTGGGTGACAGAGTGAGACTCCAACTCAAAAAAAAAAAAAAAAAAAGATTTCACATACTCCAAAATTCTGCAGTCATGGAATTTCTTTCTTTGCTATCCATGTCCCAATCCATAGTCATCTTATCCCAGTTATCTGTCACTGCATAGAACAAGCTCTCTCATGACTTAGTGAATTAATATGTTGCATTGATTTGGCAATGGGGGGATGATGGTGCTGGAATCTCTACTGAGTAGTTCTCACTTGCAGTGTCTCAGATGACAGCCCAGGCTGGAGTAGCCTGTAAACTTCTGTGCTTCTACACCTGGCACATGGAATGGGGTGGACTAAAAATATGGTTGCTGTCGGGGTATATTGCACTCCACACAGCCTCTCCATGGGACTGGCTTGGGATTCCTCTCAGCATGGTAGCCTCAGGCTAGTCAGAGATTTTGCATGAAGCTTGGACTCCCCTAGAGTCCCCTGCATTCCATGATCCACAGGCAAAAACTGCAAGGCTTCCTATGACCTACCCTTGGAAGTCATGAAGTGCCACCACCATAGTCTGCAGGCAAATCCAGATTATTAGGGCTGAAAGGATAAATGCCACCTCTCAGTGGAGAAATGGCTTGCTTGGAAAATGGGAAGAAATGAGTGGCCCCCATGAAAGCAAGTTCACAGTCATTCTGTCTAAATAAATCTCAGCCATGTTGCTCATCCTTAACAAATTCCCCAGACGTGGAGACTCAAAGAGCAAGAAGGACAAGGCAATTTGCCTTTCAGAAATAGGTTGAAATTAACACGAATATTTTTCTCTTCATTTCATCTCATGCCTAGAGGTGAAATTTTCTTTATAATTTTCTTTCTAGTCATGATTTGTAAAGCCAATTAATTTTTTTCATTTGTTTCATTTAATCTTTCTTCAGGGTCTGAACTAACTTTTTTTCTGTTTTTGCCATATTCAATACAAATTACAATGTTCTTTCAGGTTTTACTGTCCTTTTACTTTCAACAGTTGCCACTTCCTTGTATATTGAAATTCCCACCCTTATTGCAAGGATGTCTAATTATCAGGTATTTGAGATGTAGCTACTAATTTATTCTTTCTTTTCTATGGAGCCAGTGGCAAGCCAACCTAGTAATCAGTCTCCTAAGAAATTTTCTATTATCTATCCCAGCTTCCCAGCTCAGCTTCATTGGCTGTTTTCATTAGCGGTTTCATGAGACTGGCTGATCTTGACAGGTTAGTATGGCCACTAGTAGGTACAATGAATGTGGGAAGACAATGATCTTTTTCTTTCTTTTAATCAAAACATACGTGATAATTTTCCAGCTTTCTATTCTCCATTGTGTTTATGATATGAAGATTTCTCCTCACTTCAGTGTCATTAAAAGAAAGATATTGGTAACCTCTGGATGCTGATGGACAGTTTGAGGATGACACTGTGTAGTACTGATGACAAGCAAACTTCTCTAGCTAGTATGTGCTCAAACACCTTAGTGAGAAAAAACAAGAATTACAAAACCCATGTTATATGTTTCTGAATGAGATGAATGACTAGTTGATTTATAACCTTGTATAAAAATTATTTGTTAGTTGGGGACAGACAGCAGATGGTATCCAGGAAATCTATACCTCCTGCTGTGATAGCTAAGACACCTCCAGGGCTTTCTGTGCTATAAAATTGGAAGTTGTAGTAGGCAAAATTCTAAAGATGTCTTTCCAGGGTGATATCCTGTCCACCCAGTATACGAACCCCACCTAACCCTTGGAATGGCAAATAGAACATGTTTTACTCCCATAATTAAGTTGTGTTATATGGCACAATTGTCTTTAAGGTAGGGATATTATTGGGGCAAACCTGAACTAATTAGAACTTTGGGTAAGTCAGAACTATTAGAAGCATGAGAGGGATTGTGGTGGGAAAGTGTCTCCATTGCTGAGATAGAGGACCATGGAGTGAGGACCTGAGAGGAATCTCTGGAGGCTGACAGGGTTCCCTGGCTGATAGCTAGCAAGACAGTGGGCACCTCAGTTAAACAACTATAAGGAAATAAATTCTGCCAATAATGTGAGGCAGCTTGGAAGTAGTTCTTTCCCCAGCTGAGCCTTCAGATGAGAACACAGTCAGGTAACACCTTGATTTCCACCTTATGAGACCCCAAGCAGAGGACCCCTGGCCTCAGGAAACACATAACAAAAGTAATTTGTGTGGTTTTAAGACAGTGAGTCTGTGGTAATAGTAAGCAATAAAAACTGAACACAGCAACTACCCCATTTACAATTTAAATTTGTATAATTTCATTGAGATTCTGATAGTGTTTTGAATTACTTTTAGAATGCTGTAACTTTAGTTTCAAAGTATTATGATGAGCCCACTTTAGTTCTATAACTATTTCTGCCCTCTTTCCAAGTAGGCTTTAGCTATCCCAATGACCGTACAGACTCTGGTGCCTGCAGGACTGTCCTTTCAACTGCAGGAGAAAGCAAACTGGATTCAGAAACTATAATATGACAGTGAACTCGAGGTGACTTTGAGACAGAGTGTGGTCAGAAGTACCACTTTTAAAATTAACCCATTAATTGACTTCATAAGTGGAGATGCTTTTACAAAATATCTCCATTTTCTCCCACTGGTAAATGGTGTTGCTTCATCTGGAGAGTGCTGGAGAAAGACAATACATACCCATTATGTTGTATTGATGAAGATTGTGTACATATAGCCAAAGTAACCTTCCCTCATGCCACCGGCATCAGGAAGTGGAGCTCAGAAAGCTCATATCATAATTAGGATTGAATATAGGATTTATTTTTCTTTAATACCGTCTCCCAACTCTTGGGCCTTTTCTTCTGCTCTGCCCCTCTGTCACTTGGCTCTGCCACTCCCCCAACCCCTCCACCTCCGAGTCGCGAGTCCCTCTATGACCCCTCATTGGTTATCCACAATTACTTTCCCACAAAACTTTCCTTGAGGGTCATCTGGCACAATGACAGTTACCCAAATCGTATACTTTATGCTGAACATTTGATGCCATCCAGTGTCTCTTCCCAAAAGGAATTATTTCTGCAGGTCATTCTCCAAGGCACAGGGTCCTTAGTAGTACTCGGCAGGGTCCATGGATAGCCTCTGAAGTCAATCATGAAGGCTGAGCCATTTCAGAGTGGCCTCTCAGGCCCCGTATACCCAGATCACTTTCCAGGAGACTTGAAGGGATGCCCGGGTCAACCCACAAGGAAATGAGGAAGGTCCAACTGTAGCCTCATGAAACCAGCAATGCCTGAGAAATCCATTCTGAAAAGGTTTGGCAACCTAGTCTAGGCCCTCCAGGATGCTCTTTTTCCTTTTTTTTTTTTTTTTGAGTTGGAATCTCACTCCATCACCCAGGCTGGAGTGGCACACTCACAGCCACCGCAGCCTTGACTTGCTGGGCTCCAGCGATCCTTCCACCTCAGTCTTCCAAGTAGCCAGAACTACAGACGTGTGCTACCACACCAGCAAATTTTTGATTTATTGTAGAGTTGAGGTCTGCCAATTTGCCCAGGCTGGTCTCAAACCTGCGGGCTCAGGCAATCCCGCAAAGTGCTGGGATGACAAGCTAGGCCACTGAGCCCGGCCTGTTTTACCTTCTTTTACAGTGAGTCCTTTGTGAGTCAGGTCTGTGTAAGGAGCTCCTTACTTTGCTTACCTGAACCCTTCACACACATGCACGTCTGTTATTGTTGCTGCACATTTACCACAAATTTTATTTGATTGTAACTATTTTAAAAATGTGTGTGTGTGTGTTTTGCACCAGAAAATAAATAATTTGCAATTTTGAGACATTTAAGGAATTATTAGTCCACAATTGCAAATGAGATCATATCTCTTTGGTCATTAATGTTTTTTATTTGTCAATTTTCTTTCATTCAAACACAACAAATAAAATGGGGTAAGCCCTATATTGGTCAGCTTCTATTCTTTTTTTTGAAGCAAAGCTTCCTGTCTTGTCTCTCTGATAGTCCCCTGGCCCATTCTGGAGCAACTGTCACACAGCTACCCAGATCCTGTTCACACAAAATGAATTTCAAAATTCTGTTGAGGCTACATGGTCTGTGTGGTAGGTAGAATAATGGCCCCCAAAGATGTCCATGTCCTGATCCCTAGAATCTATAAATATTTTGCTTTATATGGCAAAGGGGAATCAAGGTTGTAGGTGGAATTAATGTTGTTAACTGCCTACTTTAAGACAAGGGATTCCCCTGGAATCTCCAGGTGGGCGTCCTGAAATCACAAGAGCCCTAAAAGTGGAAGGAAAGTAGAGGTCATGGCAGAAGAGAGGTCAGTGTGATGTGTGGCTTTGAAGATGGAAGTTGGCCATGAGTGAGTGGCTTTTAAAAGTCAGAAAAATCAAGGATAGGGATTCCACCCTAAAGTCTCCAAAGTGAGTATAGTTTTACTGACATTGATTTTAGCTCAATGAGACCCGTGTCCAACCTACAGAACTGTGAGATAAAGCGTTTAGGGACCTCCCCCATGACACATTATTCTCTCCCTTTTCTGAGCTTTCCAGCATGAAGTTTGTTTACATGCCTGTGTCTGGCACTAGACTGTGACAATCCTGAGAGTTAAGTCCTTATGATCTCTACACCTACTATGTTACCACACCAAAGTCAGTCTTCAGAAAATTTGTGAAGATTTATCACATTGAAGTTGCAGGCAGCTGTCCTAGCCTATGTAATCTTAAAAGAGTCAGTGCACTGTGTACACAGCACATTGCAGCTATGCTCATGGGAAATGATATTCCTAGCATTAAATTACCTGGTTTTGAATTATTGCGTAAATATAACCTCAACAAAGTGATGCTTAAAGACAAGCACAATTTTTTAAAATTTCTTGCAAAATAATTTTTATTCTCAAAAAAAATCCATGGTAAAGTTGAAGAGTTAAATGATATTCATATGGTGAAATATGTAATCAAGCAAATCTTTATAGTTGCTAAGAGCTTAGTGATGCATTTAAATCCTCTTTGGGCAGATCGGCATTTAAGCTGCATCAATCACTTCTGAATAACTGATACGATGATGTACTCATTCATTCAACTCAGTAAAATGAACCTTTGAAAGCCACACTGATTAAGATCTTCCAACTTCAGAATCATTATGCTTTTCTCTACAGAATGCAGCGCTGTCTTCCTAAACTAAGGTAAGTCAAGCGTAGGCAGAAAGATCCTAGAAGCTGTTACTCTCTGAGCTGCATGTCTCCACCTCCAGAGAGGCAGGTTGGCCACATGGAAGGAGCACAGGTCTCTGCCTGCAGGGAGGAGGCAAGGGACAGTGGTTCTATGGAAGAAGATAAAAGGCCACAGAATTCTCACTGCCCTTGATCTTCATATTATTCTCCTGGGGTGAAAATAAGACCCAGGTAGAGCAGGTCATTGGGTTACCTGGGACCTCTTCCTTGATCCAGCTTTGAAACCAAAAGTCAAAGGCTGTTGGGGGATCTGTGAACTGCCTGAGACACCGAGGATGGGAGGCAGGTTCAGTGGCAGGAAAGGGAGAGCCCTGTGTAGAAGTCATGGAGGCTGTTGGCTGTGTTTAATTGAATCTTTGAGAAATGGGGGTTGAGCTGTCAAGTTTTAAAGAAAAATATATCAATATGAAATTTGAGAGCTGGAAGCACACACCCTGATCTAGTTAACCCTGAGGAGAAGGGAGGGCAGGTAGGTAAGACAGGACATGTATATTTTACTGTACACGCTTGCCTATTCTTTGAAACTTTTACAAGAATGCATCATGACTACAAATATATAAAATAATAATAGTAAAACAGTACCTACTGTGTGAGGAGCACTGTCCCTTACAGTGAGAACTCATAATTTTACAGATGGGGAAACTGAGGCACAACTAGGTTAAGAGACTTTACCAAGAGGGCAACCTCCTCGGGTCCTCTCCCACTGTGGGAGCTTTTCTGTCCTCTCAATAAATCCTGCTTTCTCAAAAAAAAAAAAAAGAGAGAGAGAGAAAGAGACCTCACCAAGAGCCAACATTTAGTGAGTGGCAGAGCTTTCTAAGGCTCTAGAATCTTTGTTCTTGATCATTGTGCTATCACCCTTCAAGGAATAAAAATAAATCAAATCAGGAGTTTTAACTAAAAGTCCTTAAATAAAATGAAGGGTTGGGTCAGGTGAGCTCTAAGGTCTCTTGAGCAGTTATATCTCAAAATGGTGAAATGTGTGAGTCTGGGGCCAGGCCAGGTAACTCCAGTTCTGGCACTGACTAAGCTCTGAGCTGGTTTCTGTTGGCAAAATCTGGAGAAGGCACCACTTCAGGGGTTACTGCAATGGGAGGAGCCCCTAGTGATGACCACTGAGGAGTAACCCAAGGATAATATCACTTTCCCCCATGACTCCAAAATCCCAGTTTTACCTACATATTTGTAAAGCAAAATGTATTCTCAAGTTATCAGTGAGATCGCTTTGGAGCTCAATCCTCCTATCAAACTGCTTACTAGACACCACTTGCATGAGCCAAAGACCATTAAAACCCAGTCTATTTGAAACCAAATTATGATTTCCTTTGTCCTCATCCAAAGTTGGTTTATTCTCAATTGCCCTCTATCTTGACAGCAACATCTCATCAGTTGCTAAATCAGACACCCCAGCGTCTGTTTACTCTCAGTCACCCTCCAAGCCCTGTGGATGCCACATTATAAATACATTCTCAGTGCATCCACTTTTCCCCACCAAGATGGCTGCTCTCTTGCTCAGGATGCCACCACTTTTGGCGTAAGTTCCTGCATCCTACCTGAGCCACCTGCCTCAAGTCCTAATCCCTCCAATTTGGAATCACACTGCAGTCACAGGTACCTTTCTAAAATGCACATCTGATTCTCTGGAAAGCACTCTCTGTTGTACTTAAAGATAAAATGTTGCAAGAGCTTCTCATTGTCCTCGGATTAGGTACCAATTCTTTATGCTCCTCCTTCAATCTCATCTCATATTCCTTGTCCCTTTCCCACTCTGAAGCAGATCAAGTAGTAGAGCATTTAACTATTCAGATAACTGAATCAATGTTAGTTCTTTAAACATGAGTGAGTTTTCTAACTTCATGGTCTCTGCACACATCATTCCAGACATCTGCAATATTTATTCTCTCTAAACCCATCTATCATTTCTTTACTACCTGAATTTTATACACTCTCAGTAAAGAAGTCACTTCCTTTCTAATAATTTTTCTGATATCTCTATGTCTCCATCCCTTATTCAAGACAAGGGACATTCTTTTTATTTTTTATTTTTTTGAGTTGGAGTCTCACTCTGTTGCCCATGCTGGAGTGCAGTGGCATGCTCACTGCCACCGCACCCTCAACCTGCTGGGCTTAGGTGATCCTTCTGCCTCAGCCTTCCAAGTAGCTGGAACTACAGATGCACACCACCACACCCAGTTAATTTTTGTGATTTTTAATTGTAGGGACGAGGTCTCACAAAGGTGCCCAGGCTGGTCTTGAACCCCCAGACTCAGTCAATCCCCTACCCACCTCAGCCTCCCAGAGAGCTAGGATTACAGGATGATCCACCATGCCCAGCCAGGACATTCTTACATACTCCCATGTTTGTACTATCTTGAACTCTTCCCATCATGGCATATCATGCAGTACTAAGAGTTTCATGTGTAGGAGGTAAGACCCAGATGGTGTCTGCCATTCATCAATGTGGCATATCCAGTGCAGTACTGGGCAGACTCCTATAAATAACCTTTTAAGATGTTAATGTGACCTTTTAAAAGGTGAAAATCTGACTTCACCACTTTCTTGCTCAAAACCTTTGAATAGCTTTCCATTTCTCCAAAGACAGCATCCAGTCCTCTGTGCAGGCTCAGGTCCACAGTGATTTAGACCCTGCTTTTCTAACTTGGCTTTTGTTGTCCTCTCTCCACCCTTCTCGACAAAGTTCCTTCCTGACACCAGGTCTTTGCTTATGTGGTTTCCCCCTCTCTTTGTGTGTGTTTCTTTCCTTGGCAAACTACAAATCATCATTTAGGTCTCAGCTTAAATGTCACTTCCTTAAAAAATGACTTTGCTGAGAGTCTAAACTGGGTCTCTCAATTCTAAGAGCCCTGCACCTTCTGTGTCTGTGTGTTTCCTGATGTGTTCTTCCCAGTTAGATAGCAGGGTCCCCGAGGGCTGAGTTTTCTTCATTGCTTTCACTCAAACACCTAGCAAGAAAACTTGACAATCTATTTTTCAAGTGGAAGAGTAAATCATTAAGAAAAGAAGATCTGATCAGGAATCAGAACATGAAAACTAAGTGAATAATTACTATCTAGAATTTTATTACTCTATACATAAGTGGTCTATCTCTGAGATGAAATAACTTCAAGACAGTTGTTTTTGAAAAATAATAGCAAAATACCATATAAAATAATTTACAGATTCAATGGAAGTGTCACATCAATACTTCCATTTTAGAGGGCATTTTGTAGAAAAAACAAGTTTTATAGTCTGAATTGTCTAAAGAAAGAAATATTCCTTTAATGTTTAAATGCCTTCCATAACTGCGATAGCTGCAAGCATGCATGAAAAGCTGAACAGTGTCTCTTGCACATCAGATGGTACTAACTGAAGCTCTGTCAAAGAAACAATTGTTGGAGTTATTCAGTTCAGTGGTCATCACATTTGCTACCATTAACCTTCTAAAATGAGCCACTGACCCCATCTGTCTAAAACTGTGATGTTAAAATTATTTTTGAAGTTTGTTTTTTGCACATATCTGATTGTCCACCTTCTCTGTTCAATTACTTTTAGCTTCAGTGTTCTTTAAATCACTGTGCCTCCTTTTAAGGTTATGGTTTAGAAATAGAACAGTCTTGCTCTGATCGACTTCTAAATGCTTGTGTCTCCCCTCCATCTCTTTAAAACAGAGTCTGACCATGTGAATTTAAGAGTGCCTACTTTCTACCTCTTGTTTCATTATTTTTTACTAAATTTTTTTCCTAGTATTATTATTCTCTGA
>NW_007008910.1:0-523 GCF_000164805.1 Carlito syrichta | reverse complement strand
GGGGTGAAGGATTGAGGGCAGAAGATTTGCAGTAGAATGGCTTTCTTTCCTTCCTTCCTTTCTTCCTTCCTTCCTTCCTTCCTTCCTTCTTTACTTCCTTCCTGCCTTTCTTTCCTTTCCTCATTAGGCTGCCCAGGTTGCTCTCAAACCGCCCAACTGGGCCCATCCTTTCATCCTGGAACTCCAAAACTGCTGCAATACCAGGCTTTCCATTTGGTCACCATCCTGGTCTTCCAGCCTGGTCTTGAATTCTGGACCGGAGATGATCCTCCCACCAAGGTCTTACCTCATCCATGGTTTTCTGGGTTTTGCTTGGGTTGAGGTGATGGATTGCTATGGTGTCCAGCATGGTCTCAGCTCCCAGGCTCTGGCCACCTTCTCTTCTTGGCATCCCTGTGTGCCAAGGAGACAGGAGTGAGTGGCCCTGCTGGCACCCCTACGGTTTGAGAGTCACATCCTCCCTTTTCCCTGAGGCAGCCCCTGGATTGAGTGAACAGGTCCACTGTGGGGATCGAGGCCAGTG
>NW_007008909.1:0-435 GCF_000164805.1 Carlito syrichta | reverse complement strand
GAAGCCGTTTAATGGGACAAACCGTAATCCTTTTATCCCAAATTTTCACAGGTTAAATCATAAGACTTTCACGTGAACACAAAGCCAGGTGGATGAGAGGTGTCCCCCATCCACCAGGTGTTTTCTCAGGCATGAGGAAGGATAATCCCAATTAAATCACAAGACATTTACATGAACACAAAGCCAGGTGGATGAGGGACATCCCCCACCCACCGGGTGTTTCCTCAAGCATGAGGAAGGACAATCTCAAAATTATCTCACTGTTCCTCATGCTTGGTTAATATTCCTCAAAAGCAATACAGCAAGCTGGGCTCGGTGGCTCAGCCTGTAATCCTGTGCTTTGGGAGGCTGAGGTGAGTGTATTGCCTGAGCCCACAGGGTTCGAGACCCACCTGGGCAACTTGGCGAGACCTCATCTCTACAATAAATAAAAAA
>NW_007008908.1:0-802 GCF_000164805.1 Carlito syrichta | reverse complement strand
TACTAGTTGGACGACTAGTTAGCTGGCTCAACCTATTGACTGATGAGCTGACCACTAGTTAGCTCGGTTAACTAGCTGTTTGCTGGTTTGCTGACATAAGTAGTCAGCCGACTAGTTAGCTGGCTAATTAGTCATCTGACTTGTTAGCTGAGCTAACTTGTCAGCTGACAAGTTGGCCGACTACTCGACCTATTTGTTGGCTGATTTAATTAGTTGGCCGACTAGTAAGCTGACCAGTTACCTGACTTAACAAGTCAGCCAGAGAGTGAGCCGACAGGTGAGCTGACTTAATGAGTCAGCTGGTCAGTAATCCCACTGATCATCTGACTTAACTTGTCGGCCGGTGATTGAGCCGGCTTGTCAGCTGAATAACTAGGCAGCATGGAAGTAAGCTGACTGCTGAGCTTATTTAGCTAGTTGCCTGGTGAGTGAGCTGAATGGTCAGCCAAATGTAGTCAGCTGGCAAGTGAGCCGACTGGTAGGAAGAATTAAAAAGTCGCCCGTCGAGTAAGCCGACTGATGAGCCAACTTAAATAATTGACTGACAGGTGAGTCAACAGGTGAACTGCCTTAACTAGTCAGCTGGTGAGCCAGCCAACAGATGAGCTGACTTAGCTAGTTGGCTGGTGAGCAAGGCGACGAGTTAGCTGTTCTGTTGGCTTGTGAGTGAGTCTACAAGTTAGTTGACCTGTTGGCTGGTGAGTGAGCCGATTAATTTTTGAACTGGTTGGCAGACGAGTGGGCCGACTATTTACCTGACCTGATGGAAAGTGAGAGAGTCCACCAATTAGCTGACCAGCTA
>NW_007008907.1:0-406 GCF_000164805.1 Carlito syrichta | reverse complement strand
GAATGAAATGGAGAGAAATGGACTGGAGAGGAATGGAGTGAAATCAAATGGAGAGGAATGAAATGGACTGCAGTAGTATGAATTGGAGTGGAATGCAATTGAACAGAGAGGAACGGAGTGGAATGGAATGGAATGGAATGGAATGGATTGGAGAAGAATGGAATGGAATGGAGAGAAATGGAATGGAGAATAATGGAATTTAATGGAATGAAAAGGAATGGAATGGAGAGGAATAGAATGGAAATCAATGCAGAGAAATGGAATGGAACGGAATGGAATGGAAAGGAGAGGAATGGAATGGAATGGAGAGGAATTGAGTGGATTGGAGATGAATGAAATGGAATGCAATGGAGAGGAATGGAAAGGAGAGGATTTGAATGCATTGTTATGCAGAGCAATGGAAAAT
>NW_007008906.1:0-466 GCF_000164805.1 Carlito syrichta | reverse complement strand
GACTTATCCAGGTAGCCAGCTGACTTAACTAGATGACTTAACTAGCTATCCAGCTGGATAGCCAGCTGACTTAACTAGCTCTATACCTAGCAAGCCAGCTGACTTACCTAGCTGACTTAACAAGCTAGCAAGCTGGCTAGCCAGCTGATTTACACAGCTATCTACCTAGATAGCCAGCTGACTTAAATAGCTAGCTAACCAGGTAACTACCTAGCTAACATGCTGACTTAGTTATCTAGCTAGCAAGCTGAGTTAACCAGCTAGCTATCTAGTTAGATTACTCGGTAGCTAACGAGCTAGTTAGCTGACTCAACCAGCTGACTTAACTCATTAGTCAACTAGCTAGCTAGCTAACTCATCCAGCTGATTTAACTCGTTTGCTAACTAGCTAGCTAGCTGACTCAACCAACTGACTCAACCCGTTAGCTAATTTGCTAGCTAGCTGACACAACCAGCTGACTTAACC
>NW_007008905.1:0-381 GCF_000164805.1 Carlito syrichta | reverse complement strand
AATAGCACATACTGGGGATCAGCTGGTAGAGTCTGGGTTTTCCTGCAGAGACGCATCAGTTGCAAGTTCAATCAGCCATGCTCCATGACATTGTAAAGTTATTGGCTAGGCTTATTAATATGAATATGGTTAAATTGTAACTGGAGGTAAAACCTGGGGTTATTTTGGTCTCTAAGGGAGACATCTGATGAGAATAAAGCTGGTGACAATTAAGAGATAGGTAGTAGATAACAGAATTTTTGTTGTAGGCGGCCAGTTTGTGGGTGTTGAGCAGGTGAGTAATGTAGTAAGTAGAATGGCGGTCAGGCCAAGAAAGGAGAGGGGCCAAGGGTCACAAGTTTCCTGTGTTGTAGCCAGGATGTTGGGTTGGATTTGGGTTGG
>NW_007008904.1:0-843 GCF_000164805.1 Carlito syrichta | reverse complement strand
TGAGTTGGAGTCTCACTCTGTCACCCAGACTGGAGTGCAGTGGCTGCTCCCAGCCACCGCAACCTCGACCTACTGGGCTCCGGTGATCCTTCTGCTCAGCCTTGCAAGTCGCTGGAACTACAGGGGCGTGCTACCACGCCCGGCTCATTTTTTGATTTATGGTAGAGATGAGGTCTCACCAAGTTGCCCAGCCGGGTCTCGAACCCGCGGGCTCAGGCAATCCACTCACCTCGGCCTCCCAAAGGTGTGGGATTACAGGCTGAGCCACCGAGCCCGACTTGGAATGTTTCTAACAAAGAAATGATAAACATGGATGAATACCCCAATACCCTGATTTGATCATTGCACATTTTATGCTTGAATTGAAACCTCACACGTAGCCCCCATAAAGAAGTACCACTATTATGTACCCACAATAATTTAAAATTTTTAAAAAGAAATACAAACATTATATCAAACCTCTGCTAGGCCCATGGAATGACATTTTAAAAAATATCTCTGACAACAGTTTTGCAGTTATTCTGATTCATTCTTAAAATGAATATTTTTCTCTGCCTTCTGTAAAATAGAGGGTATAGCATTAACTATTAATACAGGGAAGCAGTTCTGAGAATTAAGACAAGATAAAAGATTATATAGTCTGGTAAGTTTTGGCTTCTGCGGAACTGGTTTAGTGCAGGGATAAAATGGAAGAACAACAGAAAGCAAGCAAATCCTTTCAGCAACTCTGTGAAATATCAGATACCTTAAGTAAACATTTGGCATATGCAAGACTGCAGTCAGTTTATAGATGAATTCCCTAACATGTTCCTGTTTCATGTTCTTTGTTGCCAAAAAAATCCC
>NW_007008903.1:0-323 GCF_000164805.1 Carlito syrichta | reverse complement strand
GGTGGGCAGAGGGATTTTTGAGCTGAATGTGAACTGGGGGTCAGTGTGCTAAGGAGGGGGTGTTTACGTCCCATACTTGGGGATTTACTATAGAAGGGGATAAAGGAGGAAGTGAGTCAGTTGGGGAATCGTTAGTAGTTAGGAGGGCCAAAAATGGGGTTGCAAGAGATGAGTTGTTAAGGGCTGCACTTGGGTTAAAGGTGATGGATGCCTGGAATTTGGCTAGAATGTCCCTGCCTATAAGAGGTATGGGACATTGAGGTAGTACCAAAAAGGAATGAGTGAAGGGGACGTTTGCAAAAATGCACATAACTGAGGGAGTT
>NW_007008902.1:0-447 GCF_000164805.1 Carlito syrichta | reverse complement strand
CTAGCTACCTATCTAGCCAGTTGGGAAGCCAGCTGAATTAACTAGCTGACTTAAATAGCTGACTAGCCAATTGATTAATTAGTTCGTTACCTAGCGAGCCAGCTGGCAAGCCAGCTGACTTAAGTAGATGACTTAAATAGCTAGCAAGCTGGGTGGACAGCTGACATAACTAGCTAGCTACCTAGCTAGCGAGGTGTCTAGCCATCTGACTTAACCAGGTTACTTAACTATCTAGCCAGTTGGCTATGTAGGTGGCTAACTGACTTAATGATCTAGCTGACTAGCTAGGTGATCAACTAGTTGACTTAAATAGCCAGCTGGCTATCAAGCTGACTAGTCACCTCCTGACTAGCTAGCCACCTACCAAACCGGACTGCTAATGAGCTGTCTTAACTTGCCAGTCACCTAGCTAGGCAGCTGGCCAACCAGCTGACTTAACTAGCTGAC
>NW_007008901.1:0-594 GCF_000164805.1 Carlito syrichta | reverse complement strand
GACTGAGCCTCCTTTGTCCTTCTTCCTTCTGCCTTTGTGGTCAGTGCCCCAATGACTGACTCTCCTCCTTAATGAGTACACTAGTGAATAGCCTTTTTCTTTCATGGGTGCTCCAGTGACTGGTTCTCCTCCATGATGTATGTCCTTGTGACTGGCCCTTCTCAGTGATGGGTGTCCCTGTGACTGGCCCTCATCTAGATGGTTGTCTGACTGCCCCATCTTTGTTAATGATGCTCCAGTGACTGGTCCTCCTTTTAATTGGTGCCCCAATGAATGGCCATCCTCTGGAATTGATGCCCCAGTGACTGACCTGCCTGTAGGATAGGCTCCTCTCTGACTGTACCTCCTGTGTGATAAGTGCCCCAGTGATTGGTTCTCTTCCCAATGGATGTTCCAGTGACTGATCCTCCTCTGGGATGGGTTTCTCAACGACTAGACCTACTTTTGAATATGTGCCTCAGTGACTGACCTTCCTCTTGGATAGACGCCTCAGTTTTTGTCCCTACTCTGGATTCAGTGCCTAGTGAATGACTATCCTCTGTTATGTGTTACACTATGCCTAGCCCTGCTCTGGGATGTGTCTCAGTTACTGGT
>NW_007008900.1:0-594 GCF_000164805.1 Carlito syrichta | reverse complement strand
TCATTACAGATCCTCAGGATTTTTCTGGTCCTCTTGTTAGTTGTAATCAAGGATTTGGTACTAGAAATCCTTTTGTTTCCTGGGACATATTACCCACAATCAAAAGGTACATTGGTACAAAATTTCTCGAATCGTGTGACCACAAAATATAGAAAATTCTTGTGGGTAGGCAGGTAGGAATTGGGGTTTTGGTTTTGGAATATTCCACATTTTGGAAGGTCTTGTGAAGGGGAACCAGGAATCTTGAATTCCAGTTCCCAAAGAAAAATATGGACGTCTTTCTCTTGATATCGAGGAAACTGGAATTCTCGGTCACCAGGAACTGTCTCGGCATCCTGCAGAGTGAAGCAGGAAGCTGGATAATGTTGGTCGTCATATACAGGAAACTACACGTCATATTGCTAAGGAACTATAAGGAATCTTCCTTATATGAGTCCACAATACCAAAAACTACAGGCCGTCTTCCTAAGACGTAATTAAGAATCAGGTTTTTGAAGTAGGAATCTGGGTAATGGGAGTCCTCACATAAAGGAAACTTCACTGCCTATTGCTAAGTAAGAATATGGAATCGGCGTTTCTAGTGTCCTCAATCCC
>NW_007008899.1:0-317 GCF_000164805.1 Carlito syrichta | reverse complement strand
TTGTTTCTCCCGTTTTGGTGTTGTTTCCTTGAATCGCCAGCAGGTGGTGCTATCTCAGCTACTTGCCCCAGAGGGGGTGGGGCCGGACAGGAAAAAGATGGCTGCCTGCCTCAGGGCGGGCAACAGGAACCTTAGGGCAGGCGGGCAGGACAGTCTCAGTCACAGGAGAGATGGCAGCGATCCCAGCAGATCTTCCCTGAAGGAGTTTGATGTGGATCGCCTCGGGCCGGGTGGTGTGATGTGCTATGGCCGGCATGGAGGCAGTGGCGGTGGGGGGAGGGGCTGCAGTGGCGGCACCGTTTGCGCCGCAGTGACTG
>NW_007008898.1:0-384 GCF_000164805.1 Carlito syrichta | reverse complement strand
TGTCAACTGCTGTAAGTCTTCTCTTGAGGAGTGTCTGTTCACACTCTTTGCCAACTTTTTTTTTATGAGTTTGGAATATTATTCATTCATCAGATTGATGGATACATAGTTTGCAAATACCTTCTCCTATTCTGTAGGTTGTCTACTTTCTCCTCCTCCTCCTCCTCCTCCTCCTTCTTCCTCTTCCTCCTCTTCCTCCTCCTCTCCCCCTTCCTCCTCCTCTTCTTCTTCTTCT
This sequence comes from Carlito syrichta, assembly GCF_000164805.1. Classification (NCBI taxonomy): domain Eukaryota; kingdom Metazoa; phylum Chordata; class Mammalia; order Primates; family Tarsiidae; genus Carlito; species Carlito syrichta. The sequence continues at coordinate 149 of NW_007008898.1, read as the reverse complement.
TCTTCTTCTTCTTCTTCTTCTTCTTCGATTTTGTCAAAGATAAGTTGGTTGTAGGTTAGTGGCTTTATTTCTAGGTTCACTTATTTTGTTTCATTGGTCTGTATGTTTGTTTTTTTGTATCAGTACTATGCTGTTTTGGTTACTATAGC
>NW_007008897.1:0-468 GCF_000164805.1 Carlito syrichta | reverse complement strand
CCTGTTCCTGTACCAATACCAAGCTGTTTTGACTATTGTAGCTTTATAGTAAAGTTTGAAGTCTGGTAATATGATACCTCCTGCTTTGTTTTTTTTTTTTGCTGAAGATTGTTCTGGCTATTCTTGGTCGTTTGTGTTTCCATATGAATTACTGTGTTATTTCTTCTAGGTCTGAGAAGAATGTTACTGGTAATTTGACGGGTATTGCATTAAATCTGTAGATTGCCTTAGGTAAGATGGATATCTTCACAATGTTGATTCTTCCAATCCATAAGCATGGGATATTTTTCCACTTGTTTGTGTCATCTTTGATTTCTTTGAGCAGTGTTTTGTAGTTTTCATTGTAAAGGTCTTTCACATTTCTGGTTAGGAAGATGCCAAGGTATTTCATTTTTTTTTGTGGCTATTGTGAATGGAATTGTGCTTTTTATTTGGGTTTCTGTTTGTTTATTATTGGTGTAAAGAAAT
>NW_007008896.1:0-855 GCF_000164805.1 Carlito syrichta | reverse complement strand
TAGTTAACTCAGTTAGTTAAGTCAGCTGGCTATCCAGTTGGCTAGCTAGGTAGCTAGGCAGCAAAGTCAGGTTGCTAGACAGCAGCCTAGCTAGTTAAGTCAGCTAATCACGTAAGCTGGCTAGCTAGTTAGCTAGCAAGTTGTCAGCTGGCTAATAGCAGGCCAGCTAGTTAATTCAGCTAGTTAAGTCAGCTGGCTAGCCAGCAATGTAACTAGATAGCAAGCTAGTTAAGTCAGTTGGCTAGCCAGACAGCTGGCTAAATAATTCATCTAGTTAAGACAACTGGCTAGCCAGCTGGATAGCTAGGTAGAGAGCTATTTAATTCATCTGGCTAGCAAGCTGTCTATCTAGTTAAGTCAGCTATTTGAAGGAGCTGGTTAACCAGCTGGCAAGCTGGTTAAGTCAGCTAGTTAAGTCAGCTTGCTAACCGGCTGGCTAACTAGGGAACTAGCTAGTTAAGGCAGCTGTCTAGCCAGCTGGCCAGCTAGTTAAGTCATCTAGCGAGCCAACTGGCTAGTTAGGTAGATAGCTTTATCCCGTAGCAAGACACCCTGAGAATTTTTCGGATTGGGTCTTGTGAATCACAGATTCCTTATTCTTCCTTAGGGAGGTGCCATGTAGTGTCCTGCATATGAGGACTCTCTTTCCCCAAAATTCTGTTTGGAAACGCTGATGCTTGTTTAGCCCTTAGCAAGATGTCATGTAAATACTGTAATAGAGGAACCATATAAAACAGGTTTCTTATTTCTCCTTAGCAAGAGATCGTGTAGATTCTGTATATAAGGACTGCTATTACCTATGTTGCAGCTTCTAAACCCTTATTCTTGTTTAGCCCACAGCAGATGGCCTGTTGA
>NW_007008895.1:0-1131 GCF_000164805.1 Carlito syrichta | reverse complement strand
TACTGTCAGTCATTTTCTTATAGTATTGCATTGGATGTTTAAGGTCCATTATATGAGTGAGAACATGTGATACTCGGATCTTTGTCCCTGTGCGAGGTCACTCAGTATTATAGACTCTAGTTTCATCCAGGTTGCTGCGAAATTCATGATTTTGTTCTTTTTTATGGCTGCGTAGTATTCCATCGTGTATATGTACCACATTTTTAAAATTCAGTCCTCTTTAGACAGGCAGCATTGTTGTTTCCAGGTTCTTGAAATTGTGAACAATGCTGCGATAAACATACGTGTGCAGGTATCTTTTTTATAGAGTGATTTGAGTTCTTCAGGGTATATTCCCAGTAGGGGGATTGCAGGGTCATATGGGAGGTTGGTATTTAGAGATTTTAGGAATCGCCACACGGCTTTCCACAGAGGTTGCACTAGTTTACACTCCCATCAACAGTGTAGAAATGTTCCCTTTTCACCACACCCTCTCCAGCATCTGTTATTTTTTGACGTGTTGATAATTGCCATTCTGACTGGAGCTAGGTGGTATCTCAGTGTGGTTTTGATTTGCATCTCCTTGATGATTAGTGAGGCTGAACATTTCCTCATGTGTTTGTTGGATGATCAGATGTCTTCCTTTGTGAAGTGTCTGTTCATATCTTTTGCCCATTTTATAATGGGGTTGTTTTTTTTTTTTTCTTTTCAGCACGTTTGAGTTCCTTGTATATCCAGGATGTTAAGCCTTTGTCAGACCTGGTGTTGGCAAATATTTTTTCCCAGTCTGTAGGCTGTCTCCCTGCTCTCTTGATGCTTTCTTTGGTTTTGCAGAAACTTGTCAGTTTGATGAGGTCCCACTTGTCTATCTTATCTCTTATGGCATGGGCGCTTGGGGTTTTGATCAGGAATTGGTTGCCAGTTCCAGTTTCCATAAGGGTGTTTCTGTGTTTTCTAAGATTCTTATAGTTTGAGGTTTTACGTTCAGGTCTTTGATCCATTTAGAGTTGACTTCTGTGTATGGTGATAGAGGTCTTGTTTTAATCTTCTGCATGTGATCAGTCAGTTTTCCTGCATTTATTTATTGAATAGTTTCTCCTCTCCCCAGTGATTGGTGGTGGAGGCTTTGTGGTTGTTTATGTTTCCATACGA
>NW_007008894.1:0-317 GCF_000164805.1 Carlito syrichta | reverse complement strand
CATTCCCCTCCATTCCATTACTCTGCACTCCATTCCATTCATCTCCATCCCATCCCATTCTATTCTTTTCTATTTCACTCCATTCCTCATCATTCCATTCCATTCCATTCGATTCAATTTCTCTCCATTCCATTCCTATACATTCTATTGCTCTCAATTTATTCCTCTGTATTCCATTATATTCCTCTCCATTCCATTCCAATCCTCTCCATACTATTCCATTCCTCTCCATTTGATTTCATTCCCTTCTATTCCAATCCATTCCATTCCTCTCCATTCCATCATTCCTCTCCATTACTTTCCATTCAATTGCATTC